>NC_056732.1:1280294081-1280346581 GCF_019279795.1 Protopterus annectens | reverse complement strand
AGATGGCACCACTATCTCCCTGGCCTCACACACCAAACTCCTTGGGATAATAATTGATGACTGACTAAAATTTGACTTGCACATACAAGATGCCATGAAAAAAAAAAAAAACACCAAAAACATGGACTACTTTATAGGAACAAAAAAATTCTCACTACTGCCACTAAACGCAGTCTTGCACAGGCATTTCTCTTACCTAATTTTCTATACACTTTCCCCATCCTTACTAATATCCAAACTACCTCAGTGCAGAAACTGGAACAACATACAACAAAATTGCCAGATTTATTCAAAACCAACCACTCTCTTCACATCACTGCCTCTCACTAAACAAACTTCAGTGGCTTGAATTTCCACCTTCTCCTACAATCGCATCTCCACACTACCCTTTCCATACTCAACAACCCCTCTGCCTGCCCTGCTCTTGCCTCCCACATTACTCTCTACTCCCCCCTCCTCCCTGGCCTCTCCGGTGTGCTGATCATCATCTTCTCTCAGTTTATAAACCCAAAAGGAATATTGGCAAACTACTTTACAAACACTCTGCCTCACTAAAGTGGAACAAACTCCCTCTTTATATTTGATCCAACCTTTCCTTTCTCTTTTAAAAAAGGAGCTTAAATCCCACCAACTAAACTTGAAATTATGCCATTGCCTTGACATCACGTAGTCTTAGTCTGTCCTACTGTATAACCTGTTGCATATCCTAACTTTCTTTCTCTGGTAATAACATCTTCTTTAAACTAACTTCCTAAACCCTCAGCTCTACTACTATTTCTCTCACCCCTCCCATTCTCCACACTGTTTATTTTTTCCCTCCACTTCCTATCAATGTGTATATTTTGTCCTTCTTTTGAACGATTATCTTTTTTGTTCTTACTCTCATCTGTAGTAAATTTTAGACCACGCTATCAGTGCAACCCTTAATGTGCATAATTTTTTCTTTTGTTTTTCTCTTTATAATTAATTTCGTATTTGCATTGTTGTTTTTAATAGTTTTTGTCCTGTATGTTTATCTTTGCTTATGTTTGCTGGGGCTCTTTCCCCTTAGGTCTCCACCAAAAATAAGTTGCTTACTATCAATGCAATGCAAATAGCTAATAGCCTTTTCTTTTTATAATTATTTTGTATTGTGATTGTTATTTAACATTTGTATATTGTCACTTTATCTTTACTTTTCCCCTCAGGTCTCCACTGAAAATGGTTTTGTTTTCAAACTCACTTGGACTAACCCAGTTAACGAATGTGAAATAAATAAATAAATAAAATAAATAAATAAATACCCGTGACTGGCAGGCATGACTGTCAAACTAGGTAGAACAGTGTCAATGAGCTCAGAGAAGAGGTGACAATCAAAGTAACACCCTGACCCCATGTAAAATGGGAACTTAAATTGATGATGATGATGATGGAAAGACCCTTTACTTACATATACTAGCTCCTTGGGTACACATCCACAAGGAAAACAGAAAAAAGTCTGCAAGGGTGAAAAAATGACTCACACAGCTTCAATCTTGCAGTAGCATCAATGAATGTAAAAACATTCTATGGTTTGTGAATTTAGAGAAGAGGGATCAGATTGATTGTGTTCTTACCTTTACCGTTGGTGGAATGGTAAATCTTCCAAGCCATACTTAGTTTGTGTGGTATGAAGTGGCTAAGAAAAACGGATTAAGCTAGAAACAAATTTATGAGTCCAAGTATTTTGCATAAAGATGAATCTGTGCAAGAAGTGATTGATTTGAAGAAGGAAGTGTTTCTTGAGGAAGTGGGCCACTCAGTGGTGTTAAAGTTGTCATTTTGGCAAAGCTGGGTGTAGCAACCTAAGTTTTCCAAAAGTGGATCATTACCACTGGCAGTGAAAGAAAGAAAGAATAGATAAACAGTTTAAATTACTTCAAAGAGAATGGATTGATAGGCCTGTGAAACAAAGAAAACAGGTAGCCCCTATTGTTGCAGTTGCAAAAAAACAATGATGCCATGCATATCTGTGCTGATTATAAACTGACTGTTAATCAGGCAGTCAGGTCTGAGACATATACTCTGTCCAAAGTGGAAGAGCTGATGGCCATGCTGAATGGTTGTTGTTGTTGTCTATTTCAGCTTTTCCCAGTTAGGGGTCGCCACAGCGGAACTCCGGTCCGCTAATGATTGGCAGTAGATTTTTACATGCCGAGTTGCTGGCCCTGATGCACAACCTTCAACGAAGGTACGCCCATTCACGCATGTCTCCACACAGAAGACGCACTAGCTGAGAATCGAACAGGACAACGTCTTACTGTGAGGCGACAATGCTACCGCAGCAAAACAGATCTATCTGTTGCTTATCAGTAACTATTATTGATGACAGATGTAAACTATATATGACAAATAGTGCCCTTATAGGTTTGCTTGTGTATCACAAGGTTCCATTCAGTGTGAATTCAACTCCATCTATGCTAAAAGGAATAACAAAAATCTTACAGAAGAGTATGCAGGCATGTGTGCACTTGAATGACTTGCCAATTGCTTGAAAGATAGACAGTGAACATCTTAATAATTTACAGAAAGTGCTGCAAAGATTGTAAGATTACAGATTCACAGTTAAAATCAAAATATGAGTTTGCAAGGTCACAAACCTGAATATTTTGGTCATGTTTTGTACAAGAAAGAGCAATGCTTTTCTGCAGAAAAAGTAAAGTCCATTCATGAGATTCACCTCTCCCAAAATGGAAAAGAGTTAGAAGCAGTTCTTTGTTGCATTATTGTGGAACGTACATGCCAAACCAAGGAAAAATGACTTGAACAAAACTGCTTTCAGAAAAGGTAAAGAACTGTTAATGTGCGGTCAGAGTTGACAGGCTATAATTAAGAGCATTGTGACACCTCAGTAAATGTCATAGGTGTAGTAGTCCAACACATCACACTTCCAGGGGATGACAGACTAATCGTGGATCAAAAAGATTTCCTTTTAGTAAATGAGGTATTGTCAGGCTGTTAAAAATACTTCCTTTGATTTTTGAGAAAAAAAAATCCATCAGTACCTCTGGGTTAAAAAGGTAAAAATGGCTAGTGAGTATGAGCTGTTATGATGTTGGTTGAACATAAGAGTTTGCTTCCAATGGCAACACCAAGAATCAAGATATGGACAGTATCATCCTACCACTCTCAAATAGAATATGTACATTCTAAAGTTTATGGTAAGAGCAAGGAAGGAACGCTTTAGGATTTGTTAGCAGACATTTCAGGTAGAAGCTACAGAAGGAATCACAGAGCATGGAAATCCATTGACTGAGGAATATTTCCATAATATCCCTATTAAAGCTAACTATATAGCACATGCAACTAGAAATATAATCAGAAACATTGCCTAACAAAAGCTGGTATGAATTTAAAAATGTTCCATGAAAGAAGATTTTGAGTTTCAGTGGAAAAGAAAAGATGCAATCCTACCAACAGAAGGAATTGATTCTGACAAAACTGTGGCAGAAGGACAAAGTGCTAAAAGTTGGAGACAGCAGAGTATTTGTGAAGAATGATTACTCACTGCACACCAGGCAGAAGAGGGGCAATTTTATTCTGCCATTCAGGGAATGTCAAGGTGCAGGTATGAGATTCAAACTGCTGCACCCAGCTGTTTTCAAAGTATTCTTCCATGGAGGGACAAAAATAATTTTTTGATTAAGTACATGCTAAGGAGGAAATACAAAAGTTTGTCCAACAAAAAGTGAGCTGTGAAACAGAAGGAGATTCTGCTTCTTGTTCTTCTGGCAATAACGACCAGAGAGAGACTGTACCTGTAAAACTTTTCCAGTGTTTCAATGGAAAATGTTGGAGTAAAGGAAGGGAGCAGGTAGAAAGCTGCAAAGAGATATATTCGAGTGACTTCATATTAGATATCCTACTGGTGTTAGAAAGGAAGCACGTGAAAGAAAAGTTGACTAATGATCAAAGCTGGATGAAGATATTGAAAGTAATTTTAAAGAATGTGTACCATGTCATACAGAACAGAAAATACCCTAGACATGTACCACTGTACGACCGGGAATTTTAAGGTGAGTGCTTGCAAATATTACACATTGTTTTTGCCAGGCCATTTATGAATATTGTATTCATGACTGCAGTGAAAGCATATTCAAAATGGAATTAAGTATTTTGTGTGACTGAAATCATAATCATCTAAGAAGTCTATTCATTCTTCATTGCTTACCTAGACATGTCATCACAGGCAAAGGAACAAGGTTTATGTCAGAATAAGTCTGATATTCTGTACAGCAAAATAGATAGTCTATTCCAGTACTACAACAGGGCACTCTTCAAAAATGGTTTATCTTAACTCTTCATGCTAACCTTTAAAACAGGTAGAAAGAAATTATTAAATACTATATTGGAAACTGAGGGTGGTTTTTCTTTCTGTTGCAATACTCAATAATTACAAATTATACTACAGGACAGACATCTGCAAAATTATTTGTAAGTATATGTAGAATAGCAGATGTGTTGTACCTTTAAAAAGCATTCCCAAGATCTGTGTGTGCATATAAATACCAAGCATGTGTTAGCTTCAGTGCCATTTTGAAGGTGCAGCCAGAATGTTAACATCCAAGTGTATGATAGCTAATCTGTTTTCAAGTTAAAATTACTTAACCTCATTTATGATGTGTTTGCATACAATAAAGCTGCTTGAACAAGAACTCACAATGCTCGCCTGTTTTATCCTGACCTGGCAAGCGACAGTATATACTTTATACCAAGGCTGTACACCATGAAATTGAGCCTGACTTGTATTACTTGAAAGAAGCAATCCTTGCAGACTTTTCAGCATGAAAAAGCAAGCTAAGAGCAGAATTTTCACTTAAGCAAATTCAGTCTGTTTTCAAGTGGATTACAGAAATTATTATGGACAAGACTGGCCCATTTTATGTTCATTTCCAGGAAATTATCAAAAATCTCTTACAGGAGACACTCTGACCAAGTGAGTCTTACAACTGTAGTGGCTAAGGATTCTAATACATCTGAAGTCGTGAATGCAGACACCAGAGTACTGGTCAGTGACTTTGTCGATATGTGAGATATGCAGAATGACTAAGTCAGTTTCCATTCTCATCTTCCCTGCTCCATTGGTGCAGGCAGAATGACTAAGTCAGTTTCCATTCTCATCTTCCCTGCTCCATTGGTGCAGGCAGAATGACTAAGTCAGTTTCCATTCTCATCTTCCCTGCTCCATTGGTGCAGGCAGAATGACTAAGTCAGTTTCCATTCTCATCTTCCCTGCTCCATTGGTGCAGGCAGAATGACTAAGTCAGTTTCCATTCTCATCTTCCCTGCTCCATTGGTGCAGAGGGATCAAGACTTAACTATGACCCGGGTTATTTGTGTTTGACTAGTGGCGTAGGCGCCTGTTATAGCTGGCATGGGTGATGAGATGAATACTGAGGGTAGCCCTGCTTGCCTTCCTTCAGAGGGAAAGGGCATATGTTTGGGTCACACTCTCCATGGTAGAATCACTGATGGAGTCCAGATATCATACAGGGGTGCTTTCTATAAGGGGGGACAGGACCAATGATCGTTTCACATGGAGGCACAAGTGGCTATTACAGAGACCTATTGCACACCAACACCATGGATTCCAGCATACATTCATAAGGGAAGTTGGACCTTAAAGAGGAAAACCAGGATTGTCCTCAGGGGTGATGGCACAATTCCCAATCTACTCAATCCTCTACCCAGATAATAAATGAGCTATATGGCACTTATCCAGGGGAAATTAAAAGGTCAATACTGCAGTTTGACCGTAAGCTCAATCATCAAAGAAGGAGCATAGTAAAAAAATAAATAAATAAAACATTTCCAATCCTGAGTTGTTTTCTAACTTTACACAAGAAGCTGTCATGGAGACTAAAGATTCTGATGTGCCAGTAAATAAGGGCCGTGAAACATAATTGAGAAAACAGTAAATAAAGGACATGAGACATAACTGAGAAAACAGTAAATAAAGGGCATGAGACATAACTGAGAAAACAGTAAATAAAGGACATGAGACATAACTGAGAAAGCAGTAAATAAAGGGCATGAGACATAACTGAGAAAACAGTAAATAAAGGGCATGAGACTTAACTGAGAAAACAGTAAATAAAGGGCATGAGACATAACTGAGAAAACAGTAAATAAAGGGCATGAGACATAACTGAGAAAACAGTAAATAAAGGACATGAGACATAACTGAGAAAACAGTAAATAAAGGGCATGAGACATAACTGAGAAAACAGTAAATAAAGGACATGAAACATAACTGAGAAAACAGTAAATAAAGGACATGAGACAACTGAGAAAACAGTAAATAAAGGGCATGAGACATAACTGAGAAAACAGTAAATAAAGGGCATGAGACATAATTGAGAAAACAGTAAATAAAGGACATGAGACATAACTGAGAAAACAGTAAATAATGGACATGAAACATAACTAAGAAAAAAGTAAATAAAGGGCATGAGACATAACTGAGAAAACAGTAAACAAAGGACATGAGACATAACTGAGAAAACAGTAAAGGGCATGAAACAACTGAGAAAATTACAATGCGGGACTTATAAAACTACTTCAGTACCTTACCTATCAACTAGTGAGTCAGTGGCAGCAGTTATGAACTCGTGCAAAAAAGAGAGGCTTTTATATCACCATAACGGAGAAAATCACTAAGTGTTAGTTACAAAACTACTTCAGCACCTTACCTAACTACAAGTGAGTTAGTGGCAGCAATGTGAACTTATGCAGGAAAGACAGGGTTGTACATCACAGTACAATGGGTAGTGATATACCATGTTATCAGAGTAATGTCAGTAATTATTTCTAATGGAGAAGTTAGGTAATATGTTTTACTAATAAATGCCTAAGTTTCATTAAAGTGAGATGTGTGCACATATACAAGGTTACTGTGTATGTGCACGGTGCTAAGTTGTAGTTCACATCTGTACTCAGTAGTAATCACTTCAGACTATATGCTTGTTTTTTCACATGAGTTTCTTCAAAGTATATAACACTATCAAAGCCTGAATTAGCCATCCTTTTCTTTAGCTGAAATTGGTTCCCCTATCAAACATATCCCAAAGAGCATTAACACTATGTCCAGGCAATCAAGTTTACCAAAAAAGCTACAAATACCTTAAAAATCATATCAAAATAATTTTGGCAGAGAACATTCCCAAACTAAATAAATGTAGTCTTCTTCTGTCTTCCCAAAAATTAAATAAGTGAATCAAGAACCATTACCAACCATATAAATAAATGTAATCATGGCAGGGAACTTTTCACGCAGGATGTATATATTTATTTACTCATTCTTGAATAGGTTAATCCCACTAGGCCAGTGTTCTCTTTTCAGGGGAGACCTGAGGTGTTATTCATACTGACTGGGAGACATTTGGCTAGGCCACCAGTAACATTCTCCTGCTCTTTTTTTCAGTAAGTGTAATGGAATTTCTTACATCCATCTAAACTACTTGGGAAGAGAAGACCTTATTTTAACATCTCATCCAAAGACTGGCAAACTCAGGAGTACAGCATTCCCTTATGCTGGAGTGCAGTGTCAGTACTAGAAAAAAATTATCCAAGTACCTGATGTAGAAAAAAAAACACAGCCTTCTAATCTTACAATACCAAAGTTGAGTGTATTGCCTTTTAAGCTACTGCAACTGACAATTTATATTTATTTTTATTTATTTACCATTTGTTAAACAGGATAGTGCACTGGTCTTCAATATTTTTTCAAGCACATGCCAGGTCAAAAGGCAGCAATCACAACGATCAGTGATTTCAACCAGCAGAAAATAAGACATATCTTCAAACAAAAACATGCACCATTAATATAACTTATTTAGAATACATACTTAACTTTCATAAAACAGGAAATAAAATATGTAAAGTCATACAACTGTGCATAATTAATATAACATATTACAAGTGAGCCAAATTAGCTTATGAATATAGTATAGGAACTCATCCATGTTGAAGTAATACTCACAACATATTACCAGAGGTCATTATGTAACTGGATGTTTTATCCATTGTGATTAATTGAGTTAGCACAGTACAATTGAATACGTATTTTATTTTAAATATTCCAAAATGTCCAACCCCTGTGACTTTGCTAGTAGTTGCATTTATATTTTTCTCAAAATATGTATTTAAGGGCTGCGGATCATGCAGGGAAAATTAAGACAGATAAGCAGCTTGACTAATCATATTGATCATGCTGAAATTTCATGGGTTTGCATGTTTCTTTAAATGTTCTACTGCAGGGGTACACAAAGTGGATTAATAGCTCCATTAGAGCATCATCACTCAACAAAGAGGCCTGTGCACCCCCAGTATAAAATAAAATAAAATGAAATACAACGTAACCCCCAGCTGCATTACCCAACAGCAGTGGTTTGTTTTATGTACCTCATCTTGTAACAGTCAGACCTATAATTCAGGATGCCTTTTCCTGCATCTTTCTTCTTATGGTGTCTAAACAACACAAAATAAAGAAGCAGATATGTAGGAAGCTGCCTAAGTTAGTTACCTATTTTCTGTATGTGGCACTATGTTGTCATGTGCCCATATAATCAAATAACTAGGAAGGTACGAGTTCCAGCTAGTCATATAAGCAGGCAAGCACTGATGATGCAAAGAGACAGACAGGCAAACTGATAAAGGCAAACAAATAATTTACCTCTGGTAACAAAAAAAAATTCCTTAATATCCTGGCAAGATATTTCTGAAACAATCTCAGTATATGAAGGGGAAATTCCAGGACTCCATACAATGCAAAACATTAACAGGAAAAAAAAAGAACAGCATATCAATCTGTCACACATTTATCCTTCATGAAACAGTAGCCACATAAACATAGCACTACAAGATGTGAGCAATACTTTTTTATGGTTGCATTTACCTCTAGCCTTTAATAAACAGATGCTCTTGTAGGCGTCTGTTGTGGCAGTTTGAGAAGCAGTCCTGTCCCGATATTGCGGTTTGTCTGCATTACTTTAACCACTGCTTCCCCATCAGTGCATTCACGTTACATTAGGACAAGCATTCACAGGTTAAACACAAACTGATGACACAGGCATTAATATCCAGCTTGTCAGTGATAAAATTAAACCATATCATGCTTCAAGTTTTGAAGCACATTTATGTTAAAGCCACTAAGCAGTCTATTATCAGATATTTGCAGTGATAGCTTCTCTCTGCTGAGTTGACAGTTAGCAGTAAAGTGCATTTGCACAGTAAGATGTGTTTGATGACAAAACTACTCAGCCTTGATTTATCCTAAGCAATTTATGGGGTGTTGCAGTGCACCTTCTCTATCCTGTGCTCTTAAGGCATACTTTTACAAAATACATGCAACATTTCTGCATCATAATGTCTCACTAGTTTATGATTCGCATCCTGCTTTTAACCAAATATTTTCTTTTTAAAACTGAGTTGCTTGCAAAATTCAGAAAAAAGAGAGTGAATCACTGAGGCAAACAGACAACAGAGGAAATAATCAGCAAGAATGAAAAATACAGGTGAAATGGAAAGTAGCGGCCTACAGATTACCAGAGACACTACAGCCAATAAACGTCCAGTACTTGGATAAAACAGGTATTTGTTGCTGTTTATTTCATTTGGGAAACATATTTCTGATACCAGCATTTATACATATATTGTTGTATACACATAATTGGCCTAACACTTTGCAAAATAGTGATGTATAATTTGCTCAATGAAGTCCTTCATGCAGTTCCTTTATTCCCTCCAGTGCAGCTCTTTTGAGTGTGTACGTTTAACTCCCAGTGGGTGTGGCTTGAGTCTTTAATAAAATGAAGTTATCACCTTACAATTCTAACAAATACTCATTGACAGAGGTCAAATATCAATACAATTGTGTTTGCCATTATGTATGCTTTGTGATAAAATGTTATGATCCCTTGTATGTTGCATGGTTTTGGAATTATTAATGTAAACATGAACAAGCAATATTTGATGCCTGGAGGCGCAGTAGGAGGTAACTGCAGAAACGCCTGGAGGCGCACTCAGCTGTAATGATAGCCATTTTCCCCAGTGGAATGTCAGGTGCAAGTTTGGAGGTGATACAATTCTAAAATTAAATGCTACCATTTATTTTGAAATAGGCACTATGGGGTAACAAAACATGAAATGCTTACAGATAGCTGTTTTTATATGAAACAATGCACTGTGCTTTGAAATACACCAGTATTGTCATAGAAAAAAGAAAAAACATTGACATAAATTTATGTTTTTTCCCTCAGAAATGGGAAACATTTTCAATACAATTAGCAGTAAAGTACAGGGGGTTAAGACTATTGTTAATGAGTTATGTCTTGTAGACCAGGGTTTAATATCTACTGCCTGTTTTTGAATGGTGTACAAGTAATCCAATAACTTAAACATAAAAAGCATATATAAAAATGGAAAGAGATATTTGTGGCAACAGATATTAACTTGTTACAAAAGAAAAATCCAAACATAATAAACCTTGTTTTGTCATATGGACTTTCATTTCAGCAGTTGTGTTAACGTTTCCTTATGAGAAAAATGATGAAAACTAATGTAAACCACAGTTCACGTGTTAAAGTGATTGCATTTATTTAATTTCTTTTACTTGACTGCGAATCCATTTTTATTGATAACTACTATTCTTCCCACAAAAAGATGAAGGTAGTCAAAAAGTGTGTGTGACTTCTAGATGGCATATATCAGATGAAAAGGCTATTTTTTAAATGATCATAAAGAGGTAAAATTCAAGTACATTTGCAGCTGAAGCTTATCTACTTAATAGACTAACAAGCCATGCTGCTCTTATCTGGCACTACATTCTCTGCTTCTGCAGTACTGTACTTTTCACCGCAGAGAATTATCCACTCCTAAATTGTAAAAAAAAAAATGTTAAAAGTTATCTGGAGAGTCAAACATCATCTTTGAGTGTATCACAAACTCTTTTGATATGTGGCCTGATGTACACTTGGCCATCCTTAATGTTTCCAAGATTTAAAAAAATTTACATACATTCAAAATACTGTCATTATCACAAGGATTTTTTAGTGTTGCTTCCACTGAAAAACTTCAGATTTCTACGCTGAAAGATTTATTAATAGCATGATGCATGTTTAAGGTAGCAAGCACGAAGCATCTGTTGTTTTAATAATACCTGATTATATCTAACAAGAATATATATATATATATATATATATATATATATATATATATATATATATATATATATATATATATATATATGTTAGCCTCTTTTTATGATAAAATTGTTATCCTGTAAAATATGTGTGCTTTCAAATCTGCTTTTCATGTTTTTGTACTATAATGTCACAAACTACCTGTAGACTTACACATTATTACTTTTGAGGAAAGGGACTCACCCTTCTGTAACAGTCTTTGCTTTTTTATATCAAATGGGAAATGTAGCTCAACAGTATTATACTAGTATTGAATCATTAATTACTTCTAGATCCTTCCTTTCTTCCTATCAAGAATTGATTTCACCTGAATGGCAACACAAGTTGGAAACTCCCATATTGCTATTGCTTGTAATACTCTTGTACTCTTTAGTGGTCTATAAATATCTACTAACATATTTGCGGTTCTTTTAAACTGCAGTGACATCCACTAACTGATTGTAAACCTAGCAGGTCATATACAGCACCACACGTGTGTTAGCCAGGTTTTACTCTGGAGTCACATACCAGATTGCCACTCGGGGATATGTGTGTGTAGGAAATGAGTAGTGGATCACTGTTTCGTCTTTCTTTGTGATGAACTGAATTCTGTGTTGCGGAGATCTACCAGGGCTGGACAGGGGGAAGAGTTTTCCCTGTGCATCCTTCAGGGACTGAGCTACTGGTAGTCCTTCCTCTGAGACGTTGCTTGTTGAGTTAAACATATACATGCAAAAGCCTGCATTCAGGCTTTTCTGTGCAAATTAAGTATGGTAAGTAACATGATGGTAACAGGTTAAATGGAAAAATCCATAAGCCTGCATATGATGACAGTATAGTTCCAGTTGTTCCCAGCCCTTGCTATTAACAAAATTAAAACCTGAAATTCAAATCCATTTTTAGTTAAGTGCCTATCATCTAAACAATAATACACTAAATTACAATATTATAATAACAAAGACTATAGACAATGATGGTGGGTACATGTACACAATGCAAGACTGCAATCCAATGTCTTACCTCATAAATGAGACCAAAGACATAACACAAGCATCGTGAATGGTTAAGGCAAAGGCCTGAGGAATAACGATGCTGTCTCAGGTGTAATGATTAGGAAGCTGACAAAAGGAATGACAGCAAGTAGCAATAAAAGTACATCGCCATTGGTGCCCAAATGATAGTACTGATTAATGATGCACTGAACTCGTGAATTCACATTATTTGTATTTTTATGAAAGAAACAAAGAACAATGAAAAAAATAAAGAAAAAAGTGAAATATCAAGGACTATGAAGATAGTAAACAGCAAATCTAAAAAATAAAGCCTCGCTGAGGATGTTTGTCTACACTTATTTTAATACTGTTCTGGTATATTTATATTTCTTCACAATATATAGTGCAGTGTATGGCATTTGTTGACACGTTACCATTTTTTTCTGAATAAAACTATCCAAAGGGGAAATTAACTCTTATTTACCACAACGTTTCCTTTTTTTTCAAACTAGGATTTTCTATACCTCCAGCTTCGAAGGCTTTTGCCCTTCAGTTCACTTTCCCAACCATGTTTCAACTACTCCCAGCATACCTCAGTACATTGTCCTATGACAAGGTCTAATAAAGACTTATAATAACAAGGAGGAATGATAAAGCCAGGAACCCATGACAATCAGCTAGAATTTGGGGTTAAAGATGGTTCTCCTACCTTTTTTTCAAAACTGAATTGAACCTGCCATTCCAAAAATGATGCTCAAACTGCAATGACATCTTGCAGATGCCAGAGGCATGTTTCTGGTCATCTGTCTCCAAAATATCTGTTGGTTTTAGTATGAGAGGTCAATAAGCACAGCTAAAGCATGAACTGCCCTGCTGTTCTGCTAGCCTCCATCTTTCACAAGGAGACAAACAGGGTATAAAAGCAGCAGCTACTCACAACGGAGGAGAATTTAACTGGTTCACGACACTCAATTCCCACACACCACTGCCAAGCATAACAAAATGAGAGAACTTTCAAAAAGCTAGCTAACACTGAAAAAATAACTCAAACACATATAACATTGTGAAGTTTTTCAGTAAAAATAAAAACAATGCAGAATAGAAAACATTAGTGCAACACATTTAGGGGATAACAACATGGTATACTATACTTGCAGATCACTAAAGCCAATAACTCTGCTGGTGAAGCACTATTCTCTTGCACCATTGCCAAATTATGGAATGCCCTCCCACCCACAATTACCTCCATACCATCATGCACCCACTTCAAAACTTTACTAAAAGCACACCTAAAAATATGCTGGCTATGCCCTTGCAACTCCCACTCTAATATCACCCACCCCATCCAACCACTACCTTTCTTTCCACCCCACTAACTACCTTGATTATAGGAAGCTCAGATGCTCATAAGCCTAGTACGTATTATACAGCAGGAACTTCTTATTATAACATTTGTTAATGTCTGTTATGTACTTCGCAGATAAAGATTCTAGCTGTCTACTGATGTACTATGTTATTCATCTGTAAATATGTTTGTAATTAATTGCTGTGTTAATCAAATTGTTAATCGCCATGTAATCCAATGTAACTACTGTCTGTTTATTTTAACTGTGGAGCTTTTCTCCCCGGGCCTCCGCTGAAAATGGACCTACGTCCAGTCGGACACTCCCGGTCAACAAATGTAAATAAATAAATAAAAAATAAATACCAGTATCCCTAACCAAAAGGTTGGTATATCTACTAAAAAGAGTGCAAAACAGCACCCCTTTAAAAATGATGAGTATATGCACTGAAGATACCATATAATAACATCCCTGACCACAGGACTAGTGAGAAGTAATTAATGAAAACATTGTATGTTTCACCATGTGTCAGCTAAGAACTGCAAAGTTGCTTATTCAAATAATATAATGGAATGGAACAATCTAGTTGTCCTCAGACAGCATATTGCTTCTTTATGGCATTGCAGCAGTGTAATCCCTAATCATAGAATCCACAATAAAACTGCAGTAAGTACCTTGAATAATATATGTTTAGCTTTTCTATTTGTTTAAATTATATATTATCATTCTGCGTGTATTAAGCATATCATCAGTTCTCTGAAACATATCTGTAGTCTGCATATTTCATTGTACATTGACAGAAGGCCTAATAAATGATTGTTTACGCTTAATTCAGAATAATGTGTTTAGTGCGTCCTGCTGGTATTACTTCTTAAAGAATAGCAAGCAGCTTAAGACAGATGTTACAAGAACCAGTAGAACGCTAAAGTTCATTTAGACAGGTACCACAGACACACAAAAAAGAAAAAAAAAACATGGCAGTCTGCTGACATCATTAGTTTGGCCTGCATCTTGAGCCCATAACGTAGATATGGCAAAGGCGCAAGATAAGGGATAGAAATAGTACAAGTCCTGCTGTATTATTAAAACAATAACAAATAATGTGATGTGAGGCAGAAACACACATTAGTTAGTTTGCTGGGCAGTAAAACTGGAAAATGGATTTGACTATCCATCAGCTCCCTCTTGTATTGTGTGACACAATCCACGTCACTTAAATTTTTCTCCACCAAAGCATTAATTGAAAAAAGATATGCCTCTGTTCAATCAATAATGTAATAAATCAAATAAATAAATAAATAAATAAATAAAAGATATTTTGGTCAAGAAAGCAATGAATTAAATGAATAAATAACACACCATATAATTATTCTCTGTGGAATTGATGAGGCAGGACATCATGACAAAAATATGAAAATCCATAAAAGAGGCTGTATGGAACATGAGAATATCCATGTTTAGTAAAGTGGAGACCAGACTATGGAGCTGCACAGGCAGAATGCAATGTGATGTGAAGAAGACTTTTTTAGAGACAAAGTGGTCAGTTCTTTATTCAGATTAACCATTTGATCAACGTAGAAAAGCTGTTGAGGAGTGAATAATATATGGGGCCAAAACAATCACAGAAAAGTTAAAAGAGGAAAGCCACAGGTGAACCAGAGATTCAAACACATGTCCACAAAAGAGTTGTTAAATGTAATGCTGAGCCCTAACATGCTATCAGTATGATGTAACTAGGCATCAGAAGTGTTCTACATTAGCAGTAAATCCTATTGCTCCAGGAAGAAATATTTAGAGCTTCCACACAATGTCCGCACTGCTCCCTGGAGCATGAATGTGCTTGAATCCCCATAATATGAACAATTAGAAAGGTTTTGCATCATGTTATTTAATTGTTTTTCTAGTATTTCAGTGAGATATGAAGGGATGCTTACATCATGTATTTATGAAAGGGTACAACTGATTCATATAGAAGTGTCATTTAGTGGTGTACAAAAAAAATGTAAGTTTATCAGTGACACGTCTAACACATTGTACCTTCACTCTTCGTGCATTGCACACACACTACCTCACTAAATGTACAGCTGGTGTCTTTTAGCATTAAAGGCATTAAAGATGGTTACTTTTTAATACCAGTTAAACTGAAACCTCACCTCTCATTTAAGTTATGTTTTGCCATGCTGCATTTTTGTACATAATCCATAAGAAAAAAATCTTTATATATATATATATATATATATATATATATATATATATATATATATATATATGGATCTACTTCAGTAGATCGAATATATTACAAGTTCGAACCACATATGGCTGAGACCATATGTTCGAACTTGTAATAGTTTGAACACTGAAGTAAAAAAAGAAAAAACAACAAAAAACAAAATTAAACATCTGTAGCAGGGGGGCTACACCCCCCTGCACCCCCCACACCCCCTTACTTAAATATACCAACTCCAAGACCGCACTACATTGCGGAAAAGGGAAATCTTCCCGTTCTGCACTGTACGGAGATCTCCATTCAGTCCGATCGAACATTTACAAGTTCAAACATATGGCCGTGGCCATATGAGGTTCGAACTTGTTATATGTTTGATCTACTGAAGGGGACCCATATATATATTTATATATATATATATATATATATATATATATATATATATATATATATATATATATATATTTATATATATATATATATATATATATATATATATATATAGATATATATGTATAGGTCCCATCATCACTGTGCAAATGTTAAAAAGAGCATATACAAAAAGAGAAGTCTTTTTACGTTTAATCTAAACAGATCAAAGATGACAAAATCAAAAAAGAATTTGTCCCCTGCAACCCCATTACCACCTGCTATATATATATATATATATATATATATATATATATATATATATATATATCAATTCTGAGATCATGTGACAGTGGGGATATGACATATTCTCAAATCCTGCCTTATCATAATATCACATACAAAGCAGACAGCAAGCTGAAAAAGTAGTCTGTAAGAGCATTCACTCTTCTGAGTGTTTGCTGTTACAGAATGCTACACACACACACACACACACACACACATACAGATACACACCTATGTATGTCTGCATGTAAATATCTATAGATATATGCCTCATATACATCAAATTATGGGCTTTTGACATGACAGTAAATACCCCAGGAGTTCTGTAAAATTATGTCTTTTCTCTCTCAATATTCTCACTTATTTCTTTTAAGTACCGTATCACTAAAATCTTTAAAAAATAACATATTTTCCTAAAGTATGCACATTTGAATATAGTATATTTGGAGTATGTTTTTATTTTTAAATTATTTTTCACATCAGTTATTCAGGCAGCCCTGCTTTACTAGGTGGCCACTTTAGCAGCATTTGGTTGATTGCTGCCTTCTCTTCCCTAGTAAATGATTTCATCCCAGCACATCCTGCCATAACTATTTCTTATACTGATTTATATCGCTCTGGAGTGATTGTCAAAGAGGATCAAAGGAACCTCATCCTTTCGATCTCCATGCATTCAATACTGAAATTGTTGGATAATTCTAGCCCTAAGTTACCGCTTTTCACGGGATTCCAAACAGGTATGTTTTAACAATGCTGTTATGTGGCCCCTTTGCTCCCTCACAGTTATTCTGCTGCTTACTCCTCTCCCTTGTGGTGACAAAATCGGTAACAACAGAGTAGATAAATTACTAGTCATCGCCACTTCTCTTTCCTACTGCACCACAAAACCAAACTCGTTATTTCATTCATCCAGCTTTCTTCCTCCATTAACTGTATGTTCAGCCAGGCATTTCATTCTGCATATATAGAATCACACTGCCTATGGAATTAGCCACTGTACTGCTGTGCTGGCCGCTTGGATTGTATTGTGCTACTGTAATTATGCCGCTGCAAATCTGTCTCATTCACATAGGTCATGGCTGAAAAGGGTCACAGGATCAGCCCACTTATCTAGTTAACAGATAAAGAAATGGATAAAACTGCATTTTAACACATCCAAATGAGAATGATTTGTTATAGTTTTGCCACTGCCAACTTTCAAGCACTTCTGGTATAAAAGGGAATGACCTTTGAAACTATTGTAATATAATGAATACATACTGGCTGATAAGAACTGCTCCTGAACATACACAAAGTACTTAAATTTCACCCTAGCAATCATTCAGACCAAAAGCAAAGGGGGTATACATTAACCTGTCAGGTCGCTTGCAAGGTTGTATTTCACCTACTACAGAGTATTTGTAAAGGATGTTCCTTAAACAGTGCTTTCATACTGCATATAATATTACCATGCCTATGAAGCAGAAAAAAAGAAAAAATCCTAACTGCCCCATCCCTTCCCATTCTCTGTGTCCTGTTGGATGACCATATCAGTGTTCTGCACTTTTCACATTTTGAACTGAAAGGAATTACATACTGGCTTTTTGATGTAAACCAAATAATGTCTTTCCTTTTTCAGGTAAAGCATATAACTTCTTTCCTTCCAAACTGTCATATTTACAGTTTCCTTAAAGTTACTATAGAGGAAGGACATACATTAATAATATTGGGATACATGAACATTTTTCACTGTTTATTACGCTTTTTTCATTGCTGATTACTGCAAGCAGCTTAAGGGTGCATTATGATAAATAATGTCCTTGACTTATTAATGATATCCACTTAAGGTACAGGCTCTCAGACTCTCAGTGATCCTTCCTGAGACCACAGAAATGTCCTTGGACTTTCTGTAAATATCAGAAATGCATTTTGGATCTTGCCAGACAAAAATTAGGGACACCACTCCCACACTGTCTCTCTCTCTATCTGTTTCTTTCTCACACACACACACACACACACACACACACACACACACACACACACACACACGCAAATAAAATGACAAAGATCTGGCTTATTAAATTATTATTTCACACTGCTGACTTACAATCAAATTTACATATGCATTGTATTTAGTCTTATTCCACGTAAAACAATGCTGAAAATAATGTTTTAAATACATAACATTTTCAGACGTGTTTGGACTTCCTCTGAAACGTGCCTTCACTTTGGAGCTGGGCCCAGTATTCCAGAAGTACTTAACTGATCCCCCCAAAAAAGAATACACCTGAATTAAAACAATATAGAGCATACCTGTATAACACAGTGTGACTTGTATAATGGCAACAAGAAAGTGAGATCTGAAAAAGAAGGCAAATCATCCACTCAAATTTGCAGAACAAAATTTTAACCATAGTGCATGACTTAGAACTTCTCACAGTTTAGATCCCAGTAAGATGTTATATTTTCTTTAGCTGTGACTTTCAGAAAATCTACCCTGAGCTAACTAGCTAGAAAGCTGTTTGTTAATATCACATGTTTAAACAATACAAAGAAAATAACTGCAAGATGTAATATAGTTCTGCTGTATTCCTGAACTGAGGTGTATAGTTTTGTGGCCTTTTAAATTGTGTAATGCTTAATAATACTGAGCAGGGGGGTTGTACCCGTGTTACTAATGCTGTGTCCTAAATGGATATAAAACATTAGTACCAGCATGATACAATGCATCCGTGACAGTAGCATTATACTAAAAGCTGAATGATTCTGTCAGAAGAGGATATTTGAATGTACTACCTGACAAGATCTCCTTTAATGGTGTGAATGATGTACTACAAATATGGCTATAAAACTGTTGTTTGCAGAACAACATACATGAAAAAATGCTGGTTTTCATGAGCTACTCATAGTAAAATAAACTTTAGTGAAGATATATAATACTTCTGTCTAGAAAAACTCCCACTAGTTTAAGAAAGCTATTTAATACCAAATTGTCGCTAATATTATTAAACTGTTAAATGTTTAAACAGGTTAATGTTATTTTTAAAGAATGGACATACACATATCTGTCTTTTTTCCCAAAAATTGATTATTATGCATTGTCCATATTTAGTTCATATTAATAAATAATATTAGTTTCATATATGTAATTTCTTTAATAAGATCCAATGTGCATTTAGTGCCACTGGACAGTGTATTAATAAGGTATTCAGTCATGTCAATATGCCTTTACCACTTCTTGCAGTCCCATTTACTTATTAAAGCTCTAGCTGAGAGACAGGCTACATGTACCGTCAATGGAAAAAGGAAAGCGGGCCAAGCAACATTCCAGTGATTGTCCCATCTGTAGAAGTGATTACATTCTGCATGCATCTGAAACTAATAGTTTGCAGAAGATGTAAAAGGAGCTGCTAAATTCTTCATATATTTCTCTCCTTGAGAAACTGAAACAGAGCACCCTGACAGCTGGTTGGGAAAAGGATTATTAAAAATCCTGGAAATAAGAGATTGAAATCCTAGTATTCAGAAATATTTATTTGCACAGGAATTCACAGGTTCAAAATGAGTAGCAGTCACTTAACAATTCCTATGATTTCAATTAAACCATTTTATTCTCAAAAATATGTAATTTGATGGCATATCCACATTTTGCTAATTTTCTGTGCTTTACAGTCTGGTAATTTCCCAATTACCTACTGTTATTTATTTATTTTTTTTTGGACAGCAGCTGCATATCCTTCCCTAACCAACTGATTCCCCAAAGATGGTTTGTTGGTACTCTTATGCAGCATTTAAATTCTGTTGTTTCTAACCTTACTATAAGTTTAGGAATTCTGTGTCATTTATTCACCACTTCTGCTGTGAATTAGTATTTCTTCATGTCTCCATAATGTCATACACCTTATAGATTGTGTGGCATTGTCCTTTTCGTTGAAATATAATACTTGTGCGGAGCCCTTATATTCTCTTAAAGCTTTTAAAGGATTCAGTCATGTCTCTCCTCCTGTCTTCATTCTTTCAGAGTAAATATCTTATTCTTTCACAGATTCTGTTTTCTCTTTTTATTGCTCTTCTTTACTCTGTCTATGTCATCTCTAAATTGATACAGTTCTTAATGGTTCATAGGTAGTTACTAGGCATGCAGTCTGGCAGACCACTGAGACAACTACCCGAGAGTCCAAAAGCATGGTCTAGTTGAGTGGTTTGCTCTAGATCAGACAGAAGGCAAACAAAGGCTGAAAGAATCAAAACCCTGTACGACAGAAAACAGCTTGTCAACATCTCATGGCATTAATCTTCGGAATTACCTGCGAGACTCATATTTATAATATTAACTTAGATGTTCTGTTTTCTCTTTTGTTGTCCTTTTGTAGCCTATCTCTATCGTATCTATATCAATACAGTTCTCACATTTACAATATTAAAACAAAATATAGTGCTACACCGAAACAAAGCATTCATTGTATTTAATTTTATCAATTCAATTTAATCCAAATGAGCCAAAAGCATTTAAATAGAGCAGGCCTAAGAAGAAAGTTCCACAAAACAGACATTAAGGATAATTTTAATAACTAATCATGCAGTGTATATATCTTTGAGAGACAATAGAAAAGCAAAGCAGAGTAATAGGAAGGAAACCTACACAAATATTGGAAAATCAAGAGGTCCACACAAACATTTTAGACAGCAAGATCAAATCCCAGACCCGAGGGAAGGGATCCTTATCTACCATATCATCATGTTGCCTTTCTGGATTTTAGGTGGGCTGTGAATATAAATTAATGAAAACAAAATTTTGGATAGTGTGATTTAATTTCTTAGAGTGATGGTGGGTTGTATTTGCAATGTGTTCTTAGCTTTCCTTCATACACCAGGCAGCCTCTTGAATAATTACATTAATAATCATACCTTAACTGTTCCTGATTTTACAGAATGTTTCTGATTTTGTCTCATATTTTTGCTCTGTCCCTTGTAAAATATTTGATTTTCTGGTAAACTGCTAAGGATTGCAGAAAATAATGCCAAATAGCAGTGTCAGTGGTACAACAGGTAGCACACTCACATTTCATGCAGAAGCCTATCTTATCAGAAGGAGAACACACTCAGGAGTGCAGCACAGGGTGGGGGGGGGTGTTGTCCTTTTGATGAGATGTTACACTGAGATCCCATCTGCTTGAGCTGGTGATAGCTCAGGTGGATACCTATCAAAAAGAGTAGGGAAGTTCCCCAATGCCCTAGCCAAATTTCCCCTAGTAGTATAAATAACACTCAGGCCTCCTCTGAAAGAGGCTAATAGCCTAGTGAGACTAACCTTGGTTAACAATACAAATTAAACATAAACACACACACACACTTGTATACACACACACACACACACACACACACACACACACACACACACACACACACACACACACACACACACACACACACACACACACACACACACACGGGTCTACTTCAGAAGACTGAAAAACCAAAAGACGTAATCCCTAAAGACTGAAAATTCAAAATACTGAATGTTGGAATTTGCCAATTTGCCCCTTATCCAATGTTGTGTAATCTTGGAGTTGCTATATATATATATATATATATATATATATATATATATATATATATATATATATATATATATATATACACACACACACACATATATATATATATATATATATATATATATATATATATATATATATATATATATATATATATATATATATATATATATATATATATATAGCTAGCAGGGGGTGTGGGGGTGCAGACTCCCACATCAGGGGTGCAGGGGGGTTGCCCCTTAACTAAAAATGTGTTCAGTATTTTGAATTTTTAGTTATTTGGATTGAGTCTTTTGATTTGTCAGTCTTCTAAAGCAGACCCATATATATATATATATATATATATATATATATATATATATATATGTGTATATATATATTTTTTATAAGAGTTTCCTACTTTTTGATATTCAGAAAATTTATGTTGATGTAAAATCTATTGTTCTATAAACTTTTAAGTGAATTTAGCTTGGCTCAGAATTTTTGCACAAAGAATTTGAGAGGTGTACTGCTAATCTTTCCAGTACGATAGTGTTCTGAGTTATAGGGAAGGAAGTAGGACATCATGTCACTGCTACCTTTAAGGTGCTGCGCCATATGTCACTGTAACATGAACAGTCGTAAACTTAACAGAATATTCCTTAAAGGCTAATCTGGCTGAGTTTTTTTTTTTTTTGCACTAACCTCAAGAATATATCAGTGTGCTTTTGAACCTAAAACACACAGACATCAATCACTCAGCTTGCATAACGGAATAACTAATCTAATGTGGCCTTCATTACCAGTGTTTCAAAATTTTAGAAAATCTCCCTCAAAATTCACTCACATACTTGAGTTATTAGCCTTCAGGCAGTAAGTGGTTATACCTGACAACACAATCAATAAAAATAATAAATTTGATATTTACTGAATTAACAGATAGTTTCTGTTTGTCCATTGCATTCTACCTGTTAATACTAATTCAGAGAGATTTGTAAGGAAACTACTTTGGGCAGAATTCCACACACATAACTCATGCAGTAACAATTAGTCTATTACGGTAGCTACACACCAAATATGCAGATTTGCACACATTTCCGTAAATATAACTTGAGAGAGAAAATTGCTAGATATAAAGCAGTAATTTGACATTTCTACAATGTTAAATCACTGAGAAGCCATTGAAGAGTAGTAAATAATGCATCACATCTTGATAACAAGTGTAAAATCAGCAATGTGAAACTTCTCACTGCCCATCAAACTAAGCTGCAGTAATTTCCATTCTGTTGAAAATGAACAATTTCCTGAAGTTGATGATTAACACTATTTACCACTGTGTTTCAACATGTTTTTGAAAAACCCGCTATCTAATTAGTCTAAAGAAATGTAGTACCAAGAAAGCACAAACTGATCTAATACCTAAAGATGGCATACAAGGGGTAAGAAAATATGCCAGAGAAGGAAAAAATAATATAATTTAAACAGTCATAAATGTAAAAGTTCTCAAAAGTGCCAAATGAACAGCATAAATAATCAACATATCTAGAAATACAATAGCAACAGAAACATACATGAAAACAGGAATATAACAATAAATGTCCTAAACATGCAGAGCTGTCCAAACATTCTTTACTAATATGACTAATAATGCTCTTTGGTACATTTTTTATATTGCTACTATCTAGCAAATATGTTGTGACTTAGTGTGCTGTGAGTCTGTATCTTTAACTCCTGCTACAAGCATTTCAAAGTTATATTTTTGCACCTGTGATTTAGACACTGCTTAGAACTAAATGTTTGCAGATCTATTTTGCTAAAAGTACAAATAAATAGTTCATTCAGTTAACCCTTCCTTTTCCTATGTATTACCCTTGTAATATCTCAGTGATTTTTGCATTGCAATGCTTTTGATTGTTGCAAATTATTCAAAGATGGCAACAAATGTGTTTATAGGGCAAACAAATGCATTGCATATCCTCACACCCTGCTAAACAAAACCTACCTCTGGAACAAGCTCTTGTAATGAAGTGTGATGCATACATGCCACAACTCCAGTAAAGGTGTACTAATAGTCCTCTGAGTGATCAAATTAAACCACGAGGAAAGAAAGCGTGACAGCAAATTACTGCCGACATACTTAACTATTTATACAAATGGTATACAGGAAAATATTCTGCAACCTCTCCCTCAGGGAAAAAGAGTACATGGTGCAGGCAATACTTCTACTATTACTAAAGATAATAATAATAATAATTATAATAATCCTACCGGACACACAGTCCCTTTTGAGGGGCAACCTGTGAACAATGTTGGGTTAAGTGACTTGCTCATGGTCACACAGTAGGCATACGAGGGCTGAAGGAAAAAACTGTACCATAGGAACTATAGCTCACAGCCTTAACATATTTAGATGTCAGGTGACAGACAGTGCAGTGTCAAAAAACATTTAACAGCCTGCAAAAGTTCTGTGTAGCAGCAGTGTATGTGCAGAGAACAGCAGTGATCTTAGCCCCACACCTCTCAACTTCTTGCTCAAGAATCAGGAACAAAGCCGCAAATAATGAGGGATGAAGGCTGAAAATCAAAGATAGTTTTTAAATAGTCAGGGACACTTGAGAGATATGCTTAGTTATTGTGAAAGTCCAGAATGTTAGTGCAAATTTTACTTTTGAAGCTGTATCTTCTTCTCCAAGAACAGAAAAGGCTTACTGTTCACTGCTGCACTGCCCCCAGGTGATCCTATATGGTAATGCAGCAAAAGAGCAATGCTTACATGAAACAGAGCTGCCACATTCCCAGACAAGAAACACAGATGTGGCTACATCTTAGATCTAATATGGTAATATAATATGGGATGTTTGAAAGTCCTCATGCAAGATGACTGAAAAATGTAATTCTTTGATACTTACCTGCTGATTTTCTCATCTGCACCCTCATAGTTTATTGGCCGAACTGAAGGCAAAGCTAAGTAGCAGAAACAAATCTCGGAGGAAAAACACAAACTTCATGACAGCACTAAATGCCATACAGCTCAAAAAATAATAATGAATAAAGTGGACATTGAGTTCTGTAACTTGAACTAAAATCCATTAACTAAAACTAGAGAAGCAGATACAACATAAATTAAATGTTGATTATCTCTCAAAGTGTGTGGTATTTTATCCATGGAATAGAAAAGCACAGAGCTATCAAACCAAGTAATCAGTGCATCTGTCTTTTTATCTTATATTCCTTCTTTTGGTTTCTCTTATGTCCATCATTTTAGCTCTGTCTACACTTTAGTTTATTTTGCAAATAAAATAAAATAGGCATTCATAAGATGTTGATCAGATTTTCACTAGTCATTTTTATTCACAGCCAGATGTGCTCAGATAAAGCTTTTTTAATATAATACTCATGGTCCTACATGAAGCTCTGGCTGTCAGCCTGTATCTGGCAACCCCGTTCCCCTGAGCCAGCTGTCTGGTGGTGATTTTCAAGTACCACAAGCACACATTAAAGCTGGTCATTTTATGGTTTCATCCTCGGATCTCAGTGGAATTTTAATTGTATACCTATAACTCCTCCCCTTAGTCAGAAAGGCCAGTGCGGTGCCCACGGTGCTGGGTCAACTGCATCTGTATACATGCACACACCCAGTAGCCCGCAGTAGTGGTAAGCACATGCTGGGTTGACTGCATCGGTATACATGAGCAATAACATGAACCAAACAAACAAAATAAATAAAATAACGGCTCCGATGCACAAATGGATAACCACAAAGCTTTAATCCAAGTAAAAGTGAAGCACTTTTCTTCTACCTTGACAAATTGGTAGACTTCATCAGACAAATCAGCTGTGCAGAACATGAGTGTTAAATACCTTTACTTGGATTAAAGCTTTGTGGTTATCCATTTGTGCATCGGAGACATTATTTTATTTATTTTGCATCGGTATACATGCACATACCCAGTAGCCCAGCAATAGTGGTAAGCATGTGCTGGGTGAACTGCATCTGTATACATGTTCACATCCAGTAGCCCAGCAATAGTGATAAGCACGTGCTGGGTTGACTGCATCTGTGTATATGCACACACCCAGTAGCCCAGCAATAGTGGTAAGCATGTGCTGGGTCGACTGCATCTGTGTACATGTGTACACCCAGTAGCCCAGCAATAGTGGTAAGCACATGCTGGGTCAACTGCATTGGTATGCATGCACATGCCCAGTAGCCCAGCAATAGTGGTAAGATCTACTTGAGAAGATCATACCCAGAAAGTCCCCAGTGGAAGCACTACACTATTGGACTCATGGTCTGTACTCCAGCTAAAACACCTGAAGCGGTGCCATTATCCTCTCTCAACCCAAGATGGGCAAGCCAGTGTCATCCACTTAGTCATGTCCTTCCCCGGTTGGCTGCCAGGGTGCCCAAGCCGCTATTCAAACTTAAGCCACCTGGAGTGCGGTCAGGAATACACCCTCTTTGCTACAGTGACAACTGTCACATGAAGCAAAACATAAAGCCAACCTTCATTTCTCTGTCGCTAACTTCCCCTGTCATTCTCCTATTCTCATAATTCCATTTGTGGAACCTTTGCTACCAAACCCATATAGTTTTTTTCTTCCAATGAACAGCATTTGTGGCAAGGGTCATTCCTCAAAGCACTAACAATATAATTTTCCTGCAGCTACTTTAAGTACTACCTGTAGACTTTAAGACATGTAGACTCAGTAACAAACCAGCTCACCCAGAGAAAGCACTATTCCTGTATAAAGCACATTCCAGTCATAGACTACTACTACGTCATTGCTGCTTGCAGTTTTAGTAAGCCATTATATTTCAGATATTACCGACAGGCTCAGCATGGTACAAATATATGCACAACCTTGTTTTTCCTAATTTTGCACATGGGTAGACATGTTAAATCCACAGTGACTGTCAAGTAAAGCCAAAGTTCTCACCGCTGTATGGCTAGCACTTTGCAAATGACTAAATGTTATTGAAAATACTAATGAAAACCAAGAAAATTAAGTAAATAAAACAGCAAATGCAATGTTTTAGACATTTTTCCAATAATGTAAAGCAGAAAATTAAAAATGGGGAAATCCTTCAAGATAAATAAGAAAGGAAATCATAGGATATGTACTAAGATAACCAGCAAATCATTGCATTGTTCAAAAATTCAATAGGACCCAAGTACAGGTTACGCTAATGAAATGTAATCAATCAATAATGAAGTATGTTTCACAAATACTATGCACTTTGTAAATTTTCTAACAATTGTTGGGAGTAACATGAGTAAATAATTGTCTTTTTGAATATAAATATCTAATACACTGAAAAGAAATCATGTTGAGATCTGACCTACATTTTAGAAAGGTAACATAAAGGCAAATAACTGACCATGTTTGTTTATGAATGCAGCTTTCTGTATGATAATATTTGCCAAAAATACAACCATAATGCGGTGTCTATGTACTTATGTAGTGAGTGCTATACAGTCATGCCAGCCAAAACACTCTATAGTTATGCCATCGAAGTCAGTCTAGGAAATACAGAAGCAATACAGAGCAAATCAGATGTAGTCCTAGTGGAAATGTGCAAAAACAGTAGTTAAGTAATTTGTCAGACAAAGTGCTGTAATGTATTTTATTAAATATGTGTAGCTCCAAAAGTAAAATAAATTAAAACAAAAATGTAAGAAACTGAAAAAATAATTAAATGTGTATCCTGACAGTAGGCAGAAAGAAAAAAAAAAAAAAATCAAAGAATGTATGGATAACAGCTATTTAGATATGTGGCAGCAATATTTTGCTGCAAATAAGTAGTTGTGTTAAACTTGAATTTAAAACATGCCATGCATGTATACAATGAGTAATGGTGTTTAATAATAATTAAAGCTTGTACAGGAATATGTTACATGGGGTTTATCAATGTGTGTTCTTATTTTTTTGTGAGTTTGTAAACTGCAGACCATTTAATACAAAAAAGTGCCCCACTACTATAAACATACCGATACATCATTCAGAAAACTGATCAGCTCTTAATAAAATAAAAAAAGAGTACTGCCATCTAGTATTGATTCTGGAACGTGTTAATTTTTAAACCTTTCCTGCAATGTCTCTTCTATAGCATTCTTTTTTGTTCATTTTCATGGATCTTTTTGTGACTGCAACTAATTAAGTACATATATAAATAAGATTTTCTTATCATTGCATACGTATGCATATTAAGCTGGCTTACCATCAAAATCTTCATTTTGGAAAAAAAACATATTTAACATCAAAAGTCAACATTGAATTCCTGCATATTAAGTAGGTGCAAATGTTGAATCTGATTTAGCAAAGTCAACATTTATGTCGAATATTGAATGTGATGTCCATATAGGTGCAAAGGTAAGTTTAAGTCCTACAGTGGAATTCATGTTTTAGCAGGTGGCAACTCCCTCTGTGCCCGCCCCCCTGCAAACTATAAATAACAACTCCAAAATCACACTACAGTGAAGAAAGGGATAAATTTCCCAATCCGCACTGCACCGCAATCTCTATTCATAACATCGAGCACATATCAGCGAATGCAGAGTGACATTCGCTGATATGGGCTTTCACTCAATTAATGTTTGGAAACACAGGAATCAACCAACTGCAATTCAGCATTCTAAATTTTGATAGCAAACCTATTAAGCTTCATAACAGAGTGATTTATAAAAACAAAACAACTTCTACATACTGAGATATTATGATATGATAAATTTTGTTTTCTAATTATTTCTTTGAAATACACTACTATAAGGAAAATGGATGCATTCAAAAGCTGTATTGTAATTTTTCAAAAGAATGTGGTGTCTCTGCATTCTTACAGCAAACAGAATAAAATGATCTCTATACATCAGTGTATTTTTCTAACAAGATTTTTCTGTCTACTAATCTTGTCATTTCACATTGCAAACCTTAATATTTATAAAAACAATGCCAATATCTGCAGTCTTGAAATCTGAAATATGTTTATATCTGCTTTTGCTCTCAGAAACAGCTTTGAGCATACCCTCTGACATGTCATAAACGAGTTGGAGATACTCAGCAAACTGCAGCTTGTCCAAAATATCTGAAACAGATAAATAATGTAAACAGACTAATGCAGCAATAAGTGCTTAGAACTCAAGTGTTTGGTATAGATCCATACTGATCAGTAAAATAACATAAATGTATTATGGTTAACATATTCTAGAATTCTGAGGAGTTTAATTATTCTTACACTTTATCAGAAGTTAATGAAACATTGCTTTAGAAAGTACATTCTCGTATTTAAGGCAGTAAGTCACCAGAGACCACCATTATAAACCAAATTCACTTACTTTCAAGATTAGCTGTCCCCTCATATACTGTAAACATACTAGAGGTGTATTTATGGAATGGTCCTAGCCCTGTCATTATACTCGGTATATTACAGAATGTTAAGAGGTGATCTGTGTCTGGCATACAAGGCATCCTCGAACCAAATACTGATGGATTTACTTCTCATCAACAAGTCAAATGGCATAAGAAATACTCAGTATAAGGATGTAAACATATTCTACAACATCAATAGAATGGTTTGGAGGGGCAGGTATATCTTGCAGAGGACACCAGTGCTATGGACAGACTTCCCATCCACATAAAACAAAGTTCATCCCTGTCCATATTCAAGCACAACTTGGATCTATGGATGGAAATAAAAAAATTACCCCAGGACTGCACTCTGGACTAATGGACACAGGCAGCTCCTACATGCTTTGTCCCATGCATGGGTCCCCTCAAATTATCTGTGGTATGATCGCAGTTATTCTCACTACGGGTAATATATAATGATCAACAATGATATGGGTAAGGCCCGTCTCTAACCAAATGAGAGGTTAATTTCAGCACAAAAAGGGAAATTGGCTAGGCTTAAAATAGCCTGCAAGCTCAGCTAGCCTGTACTTACCTATGAACCTATGGTACACTAAATTCATACGGAGACAGGTACACATATACATATGCACAATCACATATATACGTATGCACAAACACATATACATATGCACAATCACATATATACGTATGCACAAACACATACACATACGCACAATCACATATATACTTATGCACAAACACATATACATATGCACAATCACATATATATATATACGTATGCACAAACACATATACATATGCACAATCAAATATATACGTATGCACAAACACATATACATATGCACAATCACATATATACATATGCACAAACACATATACATATGCACAATCACATGTATACGTATACACAAACACATATACATATGCACAATCACATATACATATGCACAATCACATATATACGTATGCACAAACACATATACATATGCACAATCACATATATATACGTATGCACAAACACATACACATATGCACAATCACATATATACGTATGCACAAACACATACACATATTTTATGCCTCTGCATGCTGCCTGTAAATAATAATAACAAGAAAATAAATGTAACATATGCAGTTTAAAATAAAAATAAACTCTGCTAAATAAACAAATACATTTTATAAATTATTTATTTCTGAAGGTATATGTTGTTCCTTGTTTAGAACCAAAGTACAATACTGTATTGTTGTAGTTCAGTGCTCAATTGTGTAAAAAAAAACAAGAATAATATTTATCTTTCTAGTTCCCTGCAGTCTGACAAACAGCACATCACAATAATACCTACAGTGAGATACTGCAACGAAAAGCAGGCAAACTGCAATGCAATCAGGACCCTAAGTCCAGCAAAACAAATCCTTTATTGTGATGCTTTTGCATACAACCTCTACATCAACTTGTTTTTAAAAATCACTGCTGGACCTATGAAAACTGATGTCACGTCATAGGCTGAATATGACGGTAGATGTTTATGCCTCAGAACTTTTAAACTACAGACCTGCAATGCTGAATGCAGTGTATGATATATATATATATATATATATATATATATATATATATATATATATATATATGTAAAAACTGCAATACAGCAAGATAGTCGTCCAAGACCCATATATATATATATATATATATGTGAGTGTGTGTGCGTGTGTTTATGCATGTGTGTGTAGACAGACAGATAGCTAATCAAATATATGCAGAGATACACAAATATATATATATATATATACATATATATATATATATATATATATATATATATACACACACACACACACACACACACACATAGGTAAATAGATATAAATATAGTGATAGATAGAAACATATATATATACTAAATATACATGCAACACACACCAGAGATTCAGCTTTGTATATGTTTCAACTATTTCCCTATTACACTTTAACAACTGCTATGTATCCTTTACTTGTGGTACAAATGATACATGTTAGAAGGAAACTTTCATTTTGCCACTGTCAAACTCAGCAAAAGTATGCCCAGATCCCTTTTAGCTGGTTTCTATAAGGACTCACACTATCAACACAAAGAAAATCTAAACAAGCAAAAATCAACCCTTTAAAAAATTCCATGTCAGAAAAAACTCCCTGTCCCAAACACATATAGTCTTAATACAAAATAAATACCAAAAAAAATACTAAAACCAAATATAAATTACCACTCTGTCTTATGTTGTTCAAATGTGCATTAGTCAAAGCTATCAGATGAAGGACATAGCTTTTTAGATCCCTTTCAAAGTCTCGTCTTTCAAAATATATATCCTTCAAAAAGGGTTTGAATATTTTGATTTTACAGCTTTTTCTTATGAAACACGTAGTCTCACCAAAGACACAGGCTCAGTAAAAACAATAATGCTCTAATACAAGCAATGTGGGTTTGAGTTATAAACAAGACTGAAAAAAACACAAAACAGCCACTCAATGAAGCACTAAACCAGCAGCAGAAACATTTCCCCAAAATGAATGAGAATAAATCCAGTAGAAAAAAATGAAAATTTAATGTAGTGCCACACCAATGAAAAGCAGTCAATGAATAAAAACAATCCAGATAAGCGCTTGCATCTGTCCACATGCAGACTTTATCAAATCTGACATTTGCTCTAATGTCATTCTAATATGTGTGTGTGTGTGTGTGTGTGTGTGTGTGTGTGTGTGTGTGTGTGTGTGTGTGTGTGCGCGCGTGCGTCTGGCTGTTTGTGAGATACAAATATAGCATACCAATAAATATGACATATCTAGCTATCTATTTGCATATATATATATATATATATATATATATATATATATATATATATATAGATATTATAGCATGGAATTCTGACTGAATTCCTAAACTCAAATTAAAATAACAGTTATCTTTAGTGTATGTTTATAACTGTAGCATGCAGCCATACAAAAAAGTATGTGTATACCAGAAATTACATTAGCATTCATTGTCCCTGGACATGAGAAAGTCAAAATATCCTTCCCAAAATATACCATTCTATACAAATAAAATACATCATTCTATTCAAATAAAAAATAACATATATATATATATATATATATATATATTATATATATAGATATAGATATATAGGTATAGATATATAGATATAGATATGTAGCAGGTATTACAGTACTATAAAGTATCATCAGCAGAACATATATATGTTAGAGGCAGAGAGAAATATCAAAGAAAAACTGTTTTCAAGGTTGGAAGCCTGGCCAACTGCCATGCAAGACCTGTTATTTTGACGTGATGAACAGAAGTTAAAAGAGTATTAATCTCACCCGACACTGTGGTGTCAAGTTAAGCTATGCTGAGTGGAACTGTGTACCACCTGCAAAACTGTATTTAAAGTAGATATTGTTATTCTGTTTTGCTTCCTTCCAGTGTTTTAACAAATCACAACACAAGTATTACAACTCACTGAGTCAGGACTTCTGATATACATATAACTGTTAGTTATCCTTTTTCAATATTCAGTAAAGACATTCTAAAGTGTAATAGTGTTTCTTTCCTACAATAAGAGTGAACTACATTCTTCCACATCTGCAAAATTGTATTGTTCTTTCTGGGACATTTCTCACTCATTCAGAGCATCAGTCATAAATTCTAATTAGATTTGTTAAAAGTCAAGTCTTGTTCAAACAGTAACATTTTGGGTATGTGTATCACATAGTTTTGACCAGAAGAGTCACAGTTTGTAAATACAGTAATACAGTACAGATTTGGGCACGTAATGTTACTGCATACCTGCTTAAAAACATATCATAGGTTCATAGTTTAGTACTAAGCTAACTGCCCTTGCAAGCCATTTTAAGCCTAGCCAATTATCCCTTGTGAGACTCATACCCTGCACCTTGTGTTTGTAAGGCAAACACCTTAACCATTAGGCCACCCTCCCAACCCCCCTTTTTTCATTTTATTGGTGTGTGTGTGTGTGTGTGTGTGTGTGTGTGTGTGTGTGTGTGTGTGTGTGTGTGGGCTTGCACTCACATGGGCATAGATAGATAGACAGATAGATAGATAGATAAATATACACATATGTATATATGTATATATACATATATATATATATATATATATATATATATATATATATACACATACATAGATATAGATATATATGTGTGTGTGTGTGTGTGTGTGTGTGTGTGTGTGTGTGTGTGTGAGAGAGTGTGTGTGTGTGTGTGTGTGTGTGTGTGTGTGTGTGTAATTTGATGCTTCTCTTGTTTTACTTTTGTCTACATTTTATTACTGAAAAACAGTGCTGGACTGACAGAATTGCAACCAGAAATTCTCTTTATACAGATGACAAATATAAAATGGATTGTTTAAGAAAAAAAATAATTACACTGCCCATGTCGATTTGTGTCAGCCCTGGCACAAAGAGACTGCCACACCTTGTCATAAGTAAATTGCTTTGGAAAAAATAATATGATGGCCATTTACCCCTTGGATTATTATGGGAAACTGCTAGTGAGTACATAAAACAGTCCCCGTTAAACTGGTCAGTGACCCAGTTGTGCAGTGATTAGTGTTGCTGTTTCACAACTTTAAGGTCTGTGGTTTGATCCTGATTTCCATTTACTGCTTTTATGGAGCCTGCATTTATCCTCATGTGGGTGTTCTTTTAGAATTTCATTCCCCACCCCACCTCCCAAAGACATGCTGGTTGAATGGCAGATGAAACTGTTCATGCATAAAGCCTTTCCCTTTGTGGCCTGAGTCATAGTGTAAATGAGTTTGCAATGGTTGGTCCATTTAGCCATCTTACATGTTTAAATAAATAGAGCGATTTCTACAGACAAGCATTTTGACAGGGTAAAATGAACTAGCAGTTGCACAAATCATTTCATGTGGCTTGCATAAAGATCAGTGATAGAGCTGGTTTTGAGCACTGCTTCTGTTTGCTAGATTTGATTTATTAATTTGCCAATCCAGTTCGCAAGGACAGATTTTTCCCCCTTCAAACTAGGCACCCCCATTAGAAATGTGTAGCACTATTCTTTTTCCCTTTCTCTGCCTCATTCTCTCTCTCTCGCACACACACACACACACACACACACACACACACACACACACACACTTACACACACAAGCACACACTTACACATATATACACACATTAATAAATCAGTACACAATCTGAAAAAGAAAAACTAATAGAACTGATGGCAAAAGAAACGGAGAGAGCTATGCAGCACTTCAGCTGAAAGGACTCAGTTGCCTGTTAAGAAAATAATGCCCCATTAGAATAAAATTTACAATGTCCTTGTAATCTAAATACTTTTCAAAGCTACCCAGATATTTTAGAGGAGAGCAAACAACTGTACTATCTGGAAAACTACAAAATCATTCCCAGACGGCTGTAATCAAACATACATTTCTAGCCAGGCTTTTTATAATTGGCTTTGTATCACACCACATGATGATAAATTTAGAAAACACATAAAAATAGTAAAGCAGCACTAAGACTAAAAGTAAAATTGATAAAAGTAAGTCTGCTAAGACTTTCCACTGCTGCGTTTTGATTCACACTGGCCACTTGCAGAAAGCATATAAAGAGACAAAATCATTCATGTCAGTGTTAAATCTTTTTGGGCTGTTGTTGTAAATATCCACCCATACATTCCTTTTTCAAAAACTGTTAAAAGTTATAAGGATAACAGCATCTCTTCTGTCTTCAGTGAACGTTATTAAATGTCACATATCAAATTTAAGAAGTAAATATATTTCAGATAAATAGTCATAAATACATTACTCATGCACTAAGAGCTAATAAGACATTGAGTGTGCTACAAAGTTTATAACAAAAATAAAAACAAGCATTCTGTTAATACGGCTAGCTATGAAATGAACCGTGCTTTTTGAAAAGGGTACTAGGTAGGGAAATAAGTCATATGGTAAACTGCTTAGGAATTCTAGATCACTGATAATTAGAAAGCTACTAGTTAACTAATACAACCCTTAAAATGAAAACACTTGGGGTGGCAACTGAAAAGAAACAATCTATACTTCCTTCTCTGCAGAAATGTATTTTATCTCAATTAACAGTTAAATATAATATCTTTAAAGGTTGGTGAATTCAAATGTGTCACCATTTTAATAAAACCAGCACTAGGGGACAAAAAGTCAGGTTAGCAAGGTAACTGGACAACAAAACATTTCAGGATACTTTTCAGACTTCTATCCAAATGTGCTTCCCTCTCTAATTTTAGCTTGCAGTATGAAAAAAGTTCTGTAATGTCAGAGTCACGATTCTTAATCAATATTTTCAAATGAATGAGTGTAATTCAAAAGGTAATGCAAAAATCTAACCTATTCAGTACATATTATTAGTTATCTTAGTAGCATAACATTTTATTTTGTTAACAGATAATATCAATATCAGTAAAGAACAAAGGAGTTTCCCAGGTGTCCTGGTGAAATTTCTCCCATTTGGTAAAAATACCATAGTGAATGTCCCCTGTAAAACAATTATAGACTCACAGAATCTATCCTGTTAAGAAAAAAATAAGTGAATAAATATTTACAATAATTAACAAAGAAGGTTTAAAAAGCATTCAAGAAGAAGCTGGCCTCTCTAATCTAACATTTTCTATTACTAACATGAAGAAACAATAGGTGTGTAATGCTAGTAGGGGCAACATAAATTAAGAAAGACAGCAGCACAGCTCCCTACATATTTTCTTTATTTTAGTTAGTTAGTTTTACATTTTTTAACTGAGTGGGAGCGCTTGTCCAAAAACCCTTTTTAGGCCTGATCTGGTACATAAGGAAACTATTTTTGGCTTTCTTTTTAATACAGAAAGACCTGTTTTTGACATGTACACTGTTCACTAGCTGCCTTGTCCAGCTGGTGTGACAGAATGACATTCTGCAGTTAATTTTCTGGTTGTTTTTTTAATTTAGTTTCTATGTGTGTCAGCAATTTAAGCTCAGCAAAAAGCAACAATTAAATATATACTGCTGAAACCTTATAAGAAGGACAACAGAATGCCACATAGCTAACCCTACATTTTTGTCGGGACAGGGTGCATTTCTCTGTCTGCCACATAAAGGAAGCTGTCCAGAAATACAAATGGGCACATGGGGGGAGGGCAGGCTATTGGCTGCCAATTCAAAGCATGCACGTCACCACTTGTATGTGCCTCAATGCAAACCTGCCAACAAAAGAACAAAACATATGAGGGAGCACTTATACTAGTGACCACATTGTTGTTCCAATAAAATCTTTTACAGGAGCAACAATACAGTGCAGTGGAAGACAGGCACTATATAAACATATGCTTGGGAGGTTCAGCGCATGGAGACAAAAAAAGGTTGAAAAATTCTATGTGGGTAAATTTAAATGCAAATACACATAAGTAAATATGCAAACACACACTAAAACAGAAAAAAATCCTAATATTTTGGCTCAGAATATAAATGAAGTTCTGTAATGATGCATACAATGTTACTCAACCCTAGTCATTAACGCTTTTGACATTTTTGACAACAGAGACCCTCATAGTCACCCTTTATTGGTGTTCCAAGAACAGTAATATCAGTTTGTAAAATGTGATTTTCTTCTGTAACTCTTATTATGGACAATGGAGTTGATTTCTGGGCTTACAGCAATGCGACATTACTTAACTGTTTTTTTTTTCTTTTGGACAAGCTCTGAACAAATCAATAAATGTTCATATTATACTTTGCCCTTCTCCCCCACTTCCATACTCCCTGTAATCCTACAGAATATTTTACATAAGCTAAATATCAGTGTTGCCCCTTGCTATACTTTCTTAGCATCTCCTATTAACATAGATACATCCTGAGTGTGATAATCCATATGGTGTCAGCTTCACAGTACTTTGCCTTTAAAACTGACATTTAAAACAAATTTGCTTTGAATTAGTCATTAAAATCAACTTCCAACCTGCTGAAGCCCATTACTTTGGTCAAATGTGTATAAATGGTAACAATGTAGCTGGTATTCTATACTAGGCTGCCACATGCTAATATTTCACAAACATTCCAAGAGGGATGATTTGAATGACACTTTGTTTTACAGCAGAAAAATCTGTACCAAGGTCCTGGAGATCAGAGCACTAACAAAACTCCAAGTGATACAAGAATGTTATAGAGTCGGGTAAATATAGCTAAGAATATAGACAGAAAACAATGACGGCCATCTATACTAACATACTTTGTGTTACACCAGGATGTGAGTGGCAGAAAATGCATGTATGCACCACAGAGACTGTACAGCATTTCACTGATGTGGTATATTAAACTGAATCATATAAATTAAACTTGCCATAAAAATATGCAGCACTTCAGCAGGGAATTTCAAATTGCTCACATACATTTTTTATTAAAAACACAAAAGTTAGACTATATACTTCATGCCTACCATGGAATATTCTTCAGGTTACTGAGATGTCTAATTCATTGCAATACATTAGATGAGTTACATGAAAATTTTAACTAAATACCAAGCCTTGTATACAGATCGCGTTTTTTTTTTCTCTCTTGTTAACCAGATTAAATATATTTTGGTTCTGGATTTAGGTTATATTATTTTTGTCCACTTAGCAAGCACCTCAGAATTATGAAAAGTTAAAATCAGTGTTAATCTATTTAAGGGAATCATCACTTAAAAGTACACAACAGATGTCCACCTATAGTTTCACAAAATGATGAGCTAAGATGTGCACTCTTGTCCTCATATACTAAGGTAGTAAACACAGCCACACTTTAAACTGCTTTTAGGGCCAATTTAGCCCAAACTGTTGTGAGACTGTGTTTACAGAATGTGACTGCTCTGTAGTCTGTGAAAGTCTTGTACTGATTGTGCCAAAAATTTATCTTTAGCCACTATGCGTATTAAATAGTTGAGGAATGATTACTTTACATGTGGTATGGTACTTTGAAGTGGCTGGTCTATAAAGGGTGTGACTTCTAAGGCTAGAAGAGACTGGATCATACATTAGTGGATTGCTAACTTTTGTTATGTTTCAGTATATGGATGTTTTCATTAAAGAAGTAACTTTGAGAAGTTATATGTAGATGTTCAATAATATGTAAGCTGTCAGACTGCCCCCCAACACACACACATACACACACACACACACACACACACACACACACACACACACACAGTTCAACAGCTTTGCCCATGACTGTTCCACTTTACATTGTTTCGCATGTGTTCCCTGGATGACTCCTACTGCATACCTCTCTGGTGTCCTTTGAAGTAACGTGATTTGTGATAAGTGTTCTGTTCCCAAATTATACTGACATTCCCTGTTGTAGGCAATCCCATCCAGAAAATCTTTAAGTCCATCAGGGCTTGCCTGCATCCAAATACAGACTTCCCCAAAGATATTTTCATCTCAGAATGTTTTGAGGTCAACAAGAAAGATACAACTAAATACGACAAATTCTACCCTATTTGCATAGTATTTAGTATGTGTCAGTAACACAAAAATGTCCCTAGTGGACAGTTTGTGTGCCATCAAACAACCCTGCTGGCTGCCAGTTCCATGGTGTCCACATGATAAGGACACATGGTCCACAACACATTTTCTCTTTTCATTATTCTCCAGAAGTCCGAAAGCCTGTGCAATGATACAAACTTTGTGACATGCTGGCATCGCATCAAAGCTCAATATAAAACTCTATGTGCATCATTTCCTGTACATTCACAACTCTGAGCAGATTTTAGGTAGGTACAGATTGGCAGAGGGAAAGAAAGACAAAGATGCAGAAAACTGATAGTTACTGTAAACAGAATAAAATGTTTAGAAAGTAAGAAAGAGATATGAATAGAAAGACAGAGTGATGAGTGCAACAACCAATTATTTTGTCAATAAATCAATGTAGTATTACAACTGTATTCGGCTTATATAGTGTATTCTGATTATCTACTGCTGTATTGCCTTTCACTATCACATTCACTCTCCCATCCTAAAGTGTGCACTGCAAACAGTTTCTGTATGCAGCACGTTTCCACACTCAATAACAACAGTAGAAAGAATGCTGCCTCAGAAAGACAGTAGTAGAAAAATGATCACATTTACAATTAAATTTGTTAAAACTCACAAGCCTGCATCCATATACAAAAGAATAAAAATGTGGTTGGAAAGAGTGCAAGTGATTGCTGTCTCTACACACACACACACATATACACACACAGTCCCACTATTGATGGCGAACCCTGTGTGCAAACATGGGAAAAGGGGGTTATGGATGGATGGGCAGTGTGACACTTTCTTCCTTTATTTAGTTGTTGAATAATGTACTGCATGTGCAGAACAGGCAAGGACATTAATGACACCCATGTAGATAGAGATTTTTCAGAAAACAGATAAAATTGCTTGACTTGGTTCTGGTCTTCAGATTAATTTGTTTTGATCACTAACAAAAATAAACAAAAAAAATAACTTCACATGGCCTATTTCATGATTACCTGACATTTAATTCATTGAATTTCTTGTGTTGAACTTGTAAACTTCTACAGAAGACACCCCCCCCCCCCGGCATACTGCCACAGATAGTTAATACATGCATATGAGATACATGTGTGTATTTGCATATGTCTATAGCTCTCTAGATAAATGTGTGTATATATATGTGTGTGTGTGTGTGTAAGCACATGCATTTTTATATACATACAATTATACCCATACACACATGCACATCTATTCACATACACACCCACAGAGAGAGAAGTGTTGCTTCCTCATTCTGTAATTTAGCACAAAGTTTTAAGGCAAAGGGCTGCTGTCCAGCTTCCTGTTATAGTCCTAGGTTTATTTTCTCAGTCTCTACTTTAAAAAAAATGCTGCTGGAAGCCCCTGGAATGAAGCGTTTGTACTTACTGGCCTTTCTCCCTAAACTAATTAATGAAATATGTTCATCCTCGGCTTTGCTGTGACTCATTTTGTCTAAGTGCATTATACGTACTATCTGAGTTATAATGTTCCTGTAACACTAGAATCATTTTAAGTTTTGTAAAGCTGGCATTTATTTACATTTTATTTTATGTCACTGGTGAGCAGTAAGAGGAAAATTGCCTCTGTTTTGATTAATGCTGACACATAGACTGTCTTGGTTTGTTTGTTTGAATGATTTAAGTATTAAGGCATGAAGCATTCTCCCTCTTTATATACAGCCTGTCCACAAGCAGGCATAATTAACTAAAATTTTCCATGTGGTCAGAAGATGATGCTTACACAATGCTTATCGTATCTAGTTTATTATTTTGTTCAAGACTGTTGCGGTATTTTTTCAAGACAGTTGTAAGCCTGAAATTAGAAGACAGCTGAATCGAGTTACTATTTTTTATTTTTTTTTTAACTAACACCTGCTCCCTCTGCATGCAAGCACAGACAGGCATGCACTCTCCCAATGCCCAGAAGTTCACGGGCAGCATAAATGTTAGGAAACATTCTGCAGGTTAGAGCAGACTTGATTGATTATTTATGCATAACAGAATCTGGAAAAGTAAATTGTTTGTATATATTTGTCATTCTTGCATTGCATGAGAAGGAGGACCAAATAATAAAGTTATGTCTGAATGTGCAAATTCATTAAGTACTTCATTTACTGAAGCTCTTTTATTATATAACCATTTGTAGAAAAATGTCACAATGAGAAGAAGTATATTGTTTTAGTGCTATATACAGTTATATTTATACAAAATGCACAAACGTTTCCATATGGTCACCATTCCTGAGGGGACAAACAGAAAATCAAATTCAAGCAAAATTTATTTTGCAGATTGACTTATGCTATTCATCTAGTGTCTGACATTCCTGTAATTGCATTGGACCATGAGGGCCTTTTGGATGTTCAGCAACTTTATGTAGGAAAAAAAAGCATATTTTCCAAAAAAAATTATTCAATTAAGAGTTTATTTTTCCAGGGATAATAAATAAACATGGTGCATAGAGAAGTAGCAGCCAACTGATGCAGTCCATATATTATATATATTATAACATTATATTGCCTTTCACCTCAAAAATGTTTAGGTTCCAATATTATCAACAGCATAGCTATTTTAAATCTATATAAAACAACAGCATCATGTAGCCAACTGATCCAATTAAATAGTGCATTAGGCTTATTTTTCCGTTTAACTCTTCATCATGATTAAATTATCTTTGTACAGTACATTTGCATGCTAATACATACAAACTCCTATTAAGACATTTTGTTTGTTGAAATCACCAAGCAAAATATAGACTCAGAAAAAAAAACATAAAACTGTCGGAGTTCTGCGTATTTACAGATGGACACCTTAAAAATGTCTGGCTCAGGTTTCCCTTTTAAGAAAAAGAAAATAAAGAGAAATAATGAAAGTGTGATAAATTAAATAAAAGTTCACATATACTTTCAGAACACGTAGATTTTAAGTATGTGTCCTCAAACCTTTAAGAAACAGCAGAGTACACTCAAGTTCTACGAAAGTTAAGACTATATACATTATTTTGTTTTTAAAAAGTGCTGTAAATAATATCAAATTTGACAAGACGGGAAAGAAGATGAAAAAAAAAGAAAGAAGAAAGAAATTCCATGCTTTTCATCTGATCTAGTAGAAAAAAGAAGGATAGGGATAAGTGAAATACCATACATGTCCCGCATGCAGGATCGCTAAAAAAGTCTTAAGACTCACAGTAATTTAAGTTCAATATATATATTATTTTTCGTCCACAAGTATCCCGAATGGATGGATTTTATTTCTTCTTCTCTCTCTTCTAGATTCCATTGTCTGGATCAAGTAAGTGGTATTGCTTTAAGTGTTTCTGTTTCAGTAGTTACCTCTCCAGAGATTTTGTCCTGTCTCTTTAGCCTCACAGATTAAGATTTCACCGAGAACTTCCCAACGTTTTCGCCCTTTGTCTTTAAAAGTTAATTGAGAACTAGAGTCTGTAAAGTTCAAAGTACACTGAGTTCTCATTAGTCAACGGGTATAACGCTGTTTAATGTAGTTAAAATACTGAGATATGTCCGTTATTTTTCTCCCAAGGTCCTTGACAAAAGTGTGGTACAGGGGCTGACTGACTGGGACAACTGGGAACTTTCTTCTTACGTGAAGGATGCATGAGGTTTCTTGGTAAAAAGTCTTTAACTAAAACAAACAAAAACATATTTACATCAGGAATAAAGTCATTTACCCTATCGAACCTGGGATAAGTAAGTGGGACACCCGCACATGTTTTGACAGTCTAAATGAAGAAATCAGATGAAGAATTCTTGCCTGGGTTGGGCTGTGCCGGAGGCTCCCGACTGAAACTTCTACTGGCCAGTTTTTCGTACTTGTCCTTGTAGAGGTCCCGCTCCTTGGCTAGCCTCGACACCTCTTGTTTGAGCTGTTCCACTTGAGTCTGTAACTGGCACTTTTCGTTCTCCAGTATGTGTCTTTGCTGGACCCGTTTGTACCGGCAGGACTGAGCATAGCCCCGGTTCTTCAAGGTTCTCCTCTTCTGTTTGAGACGTATCACTTCTTCCTTACTGAAGCCCCGGAGCTGTCTGTTCAGCTCCCTCACAGACATGCTTACAAGCTGTTCATCAGAGAATCGGTCCTCCAATCTCATGTGGTGGTTGTGGTGGTGGTGGTGATGGTGGACTTGATGGTGGTGACCTGAGGCTGGCAGTTCTTCCCCAGTGAATTGCTGGCCCCTGTACGCATCAAAGTTCTGATGGTGATGATGATGGTGATGGTTGTTTCCAATCAGCGCCTCCACTGCATCTTCAGGAGTGAGGTTCAGGGCTTCTGGACTGATATGGTGTTGGTAGCTGGACATCCAGTACAGATCTTCTAGCTGCGGTTTGTTAGCATGTGGGTTGTTTTGGTTAGGGGTAGGTTGTGCCCCTGGGCTTGGGGCACAAAAGCTTGGGGAAGAAGGCACGGAAGAGCAAGGGGTGCTGATGGGAGTTGAAGACAGAGATCCAGGAGGAAGACGATGACAGAACCTATCAGCCTCTGGAGGCTCTTTCTTTACCTCAAATTTCATTAAATCGAAATCATTTACATACTCAATGGCCAAGGGGCTGTTGGGTAGCTCTGTGCCCATTGTAAGATCGGATGCCATCTCAGTCAGTCCATATACAAGTTCGTTCCACTTAAAATGCTGGAAACTTCTGCAACCTTCAGTTAAATGTGTTTCAGTGCTAGTTTCCTGCTAAGAAAACAGTATACCTAGGGACGGTAATCAGTTGTTCGGACACATATAAGTGTAGCTACTGTCAGCAAGTTGCTTGAAAATATGTCCCACAGAGTCTGTTGTCGAAAGCCCGAGAAACCTATGAATGTTCGTACTGTATTCAAACACTTAAAGCAAACGTCCCTGGTATAACACAACTTTTGGACTGCAACTTTGAAATCAGGAAGATGCAATGGAGTTTAATACTATCCTGAAGATTGCGCACAGCCTTGCAAGCTGCAACTCTTATGCATTAAATGGCAATGTTTTTTCCTTCATCTGTCAGCTCTTATTTCTCGCTAATGTCCCCTCTGCCAAAAAGAAAAAAAAGCAGGCGCAAAATCGTAGAGCCCCTGCTCACCAATTCGCCAGTCCTAGTCCTCTTGTTAGATTTCACAAAGCACACAAAAGCGCACACGCGTCCAAGTGCCTTGCGCCTGGGACAGGTCAGTTGGAGCGGGCAGGAGCGTGTGCACACTGTCGTCTTGCGTCAAATGGAGCCTCCTAGCTGGGAGAAGCAGAGCTTCTCCTTATCATCCATCACATTAAAAAGCGCTCAGCCTTCTGAATGGATGGAATCATCCTTCTTTTATTACTAATCGTTCCTCGCTCCGCCCTGCCAGCGATGCTGCCCACCCTTTGGGCCAATTGAGGGCCGGGAAGTGTGAATTTATTATGCGTGTTATCCTGACAGCAACTGGGAGTAGGTAGTGTAGTCTTGGCTTAAAGAGTTGGGGGAGGAGACCCCAGACCCCCTCTAGTGGTTATCCTAAAGTACGTAAGGAACCGATAAGCCATACCTGACAGCGCGGTTGCTATTACCCATTCAGCCAGATAATATGAACAACCGTTTAGGCAAACATTAAATCCCTTTCTATACTTAACTCTTTTTAAAACAACCCTAAAGCAATTTCGGGTCATCAGACCACTCGAGTATGTATGTATTATACTTATTCTGTCTGACAACAATATTTTCCCACCACGAGCTGCTAGTGAGGAGTGTAGTTTTCTGCCAAATGGAATTTCTTCGGTTTCTCTGTTGTCCTGACATCAATGTGACCTCGGCCACAGTGCCAGTGTGGCTTCATTCGCTATGACGTCACAATTGCACATTATTTGGAAAAATTTAATAAAAAGGCAAAGTAATATTTTGAGGTAAAAATATTTGCAATAGTATTTGTAACTTGTTGTATCTTATTAATTTTAATATAGTCACTATAATCATTCATTTTTGTAATACGGCTAAAATAGGTTGTTAAAGATAGCTGTCTAATGCATATTTTACCCTTTAAAGGTCTGTATAGTTCAACACTACCTTTACATGGTGTGTATAAAATTAATGTTCAGGTACTGCATATTTTCTTCAGATGTTTACGTTTTTATAAGTTAATCTAATCACAATGTTTTGCGTGACTGAATAAGTTTTGCTGTATGTAACTCAAAATATTACTCTTAAATCAGAATGAGTCCATGGATATCACAATATATCTCTTGGAAAATATACTTGGTAAATTTAATGCAAATTGGTTGTGCTATAATTCAAAGGCAATACAACAAAGAAAATGTGGTGCTTCCATAAGCAATTTTAATTCAATATAAGTATTAGATTAAGAAATGTTATTGTTTCATAACTGTTGCCGAAATGCCCTATTCCACATTCAGTATCCCCAGATTCTTTGACACAGCAGGTTTCATACAGAAATTGGGCTAGGATCACTGAGCAGAGTGCCCAGACAGTGCTAATTCCAAAGAAGCTCACTGGAGGACATGTCTCAAAGCTAATTTTATCTTTAGTGAGCAAGAGAGAGAGTGATAGCATGCCAAACAGGAACCCACATAAAAAAGTGGCTGATGTGGACAATGTCTTGACAAAGCCATTCCGCTGTATCCAAAACAGGCTGAGTTGTGATCAGGAGCGGCCTTAGGTCCAACTGGTGCCATAGGCAAAAGGGCTCTATGGTGCCCTCACCACACCACCCAGTGCCCCCATCTTGGTCTTCCTACACCAAATAAATACTAGAAAAGCGCCCCTGCTAGAGTTGCACCCTAGGCAGTCACCTAGTTGGCCTATGCCTAAGGCCGGCTATGGTTGTGATGTACACTGAAGCAATAAGTAACAATAGCTGATGGGACAGAGAGGCAGGTTGGCAGTCTATCAGAGCACAGTAGCTAGCCAGAACAATGTTGTAGATATGCAGCACATCCATCATATTAATGGAAAGGAAAATGGACAGATAGGAAAGTCGAAAAGCAACATGGGATGGAAAGCATGTGTGTGTGTGTGTGTGTGTGTGTGTGTGAGGGGGGGCTTTTATTTATTTTTGACTATAGTAGCATCAGTGGCTCAACAGGTAACACACTCACCTTTGATACTAGAACAGCAGATGGCTGTCAGTTCTATTCCCCAAACTGGTGCTTGAATTCATTTCCTTTTACTGACACAGCTGTGCATCATAAGGGAGGTGCTGCAGTCCTGAATGTCCCATCCTTTGGATGAGACATTAAATCAACATCCTATCTGCATGAGATAGCTAAGGTGGATGTAAAAGTTCCCTGTGCAACTATTGAAAGTAACAGGGATTTTTCCTGATGTTCTGGTCAACTTTTCCCTAGTCAGCATTAACAAGTGCTTAGGTCTCCCTTGAAAAGAGGCTCCTAGGCTAGTGGAATTAACCTGGACAATGAGGCATAACTAAATAGTAAAACAGGAAGGGCAGAGATGGATGGTATTAAGGGATGTCTTCGGTGAGAAAGAGAGATAAGACAAATAGAGGATACAGTCAGATATGGAATACAAAGAGAGAAGACAGGGGTTGTGTATATATAAAAGGTAGAGTAGACACTGGAAGGACATGTAGACAGCTGCTAGAAAACTGGTGATGGGGGGGCTAGAAATAAATAAGGCATGAGGAAAGATACAGAAAGGAGGAGTAACAACATCAAGGGAACAGGGTAGACTGCTGGTATGATTGACTATCAGGCCAGTCCAGAGGACAACATGCCTAGTCATCACACATGAGTGGCTTATGTTACACACTGGTTATTACCTGGTAACCAGATGGCTGAGGTCTGCTAGCTGAGCAAGTTTTCAATCCAGACAAGAAGGCATTCCAAATTTCCAGAGTAAGCATCCTACTGCATGCACATCTCAGCAGCCAGAAGCCTCCAAAGCTACTGCTGGCAGACACAGACAGCACAAACTGTTCATCTGCAGCAGAGCACACCAGAGCACACCAATACTTATAGAGGCAGAGCTGGAAGACACCAGTGACCTGTTCTGTCCACATTCAGCAGGATTACTTATCCTCACCTGAAAGCATACTTAAGAGGGTAGTAGGTGTGCTGCCTCACATCTGCCTTTTTGTCAGTCAGCCATATTCTCTGATGCTCCTTGGCAGATAGAAGGCACTGTTAAGTAAAGGTAAACAAGAATGAAGCAGTAAGAGATAAATATACATTATAAAAGGAAACGGTTAGAACAGAAGCCTGCATCTCTTGTTACCTGACCTGAAATTCTGTCTCCCATTGCTGGGGCAGATCAGGTTGGTATCACTTCAGGTCATTGCACCACTTCCTACTTTATACGCCTGTGTGGGTGATTCTCATGGCAGCAGTCATGCCAGATCGAACTAGGAATCAGACTTTTGAAAGTGGCCTTCATGTTTTCATAGCAGTTGATTCTTAAAGTCCCTGTGCAGGAAATTTTCGAACATCCAATTGCCTCTGGCATGACATGTCCTGCATATGTTGGAGGATGAAGCAACCATACTTCTTTGGTCCACACAAAGAGCAATATAGTAGTTTCATGCACATGGATGTGTGCTTCTAAACACGTATGGCATCATGTAGCTTTTCATCACAGTGCCACAAGTACTGTCAAGCATGGTATATGAGCACTGATGTCACATCCCTCACACCAAACAGTGTATGCATGCTTGGTGCACTAGGTACGGATAGCACAGTGCAAACAGGAAGTGATTCAAATGTCATATATGGTATTTGGCCTCATTTCCATATTTATCATACTAATGACCCTATTTTGTTGTAATATGAATGAGCACCAGCTGGCACAGGAATGGTTTCAACCACACAGATGGTATTTAGCGGAATTACACAAAAGTACTGTGGGCACGGGGCATGGGAGAGATAACAAAGGAAAACTAGGCTAGTAATGTTCCTTCTGTATTCCTATGATTGTTGTGTCTGTCAGGGAGAAGGAGCGTTACTATGTTGTTGTTTGCATACTTGATGCATAAACAATGGAGGGACGCATATGAGTAATTCTACCTCAGATATAGTGAACATAGTGGTGGTGGTACCACAACAGACACACGTGTCAAGGTGTGTGGGTACAGAGGCATCCAGATGTATTGCAATTTCACAAACAGAGCTACTACACAGTTGAACAGTAAACTTGAGTATGCCTTGGAGGGTTGCTTCACTTTGAGAAAACTTCATGGAATATCCTGGCATATGACAGGAATTGCCATGTTGCATGGGTGCACTACCATACAACAGAGTGACGCCATGCTCACTGGTAATTGTAGGAGATGTTGCTTGGCAATTAGCTCAGAATATTAAGAGTATGAACAGTTAACAAGTTGATTCATGTAGTCAGTATAACAGAGTTTGATTCCTTCTACCTCCATTTGCCTACTGTGTGACTCTGCAAGCCACTTAACCAGAGACTGCTTTTTGGTTACCTCGGAAAAGGGGTGTTTGTCTCCAGCGGGCTTACTCAGTTAATAAACAGAATTAAAAATTAAAATATCCTGGAAGGGGAGGTCTTGGTCATCAACAGATGCAAGGATTAGACTGGCAGATACAAGCATTAATAAAGAACTTGCAGCATCTATCGTTTGGCTCCTGACATGTTTTTTTTAGAGATTTTGGTTGGTGTGTTTTGTGAGATACAAGCAGATGCCATATTTTGTCAACAGGGTACAGATACTGGCATGGCCAGCTGCAGAGGCAAGATTTAGAGAGGTTCTTAAGTTAGCAGAATGATGTGCTACTGCAGGTCCTCTACATGCATGTGACTCAAGGTGCCTACTGCCTGAGGAGGTCAGGGTTCAGCTCTAGAAAACAATGATGCAAGATGTGAATGCCATTGATGATAGGTCCTTACAACAGGTGTGAAGGAATGCTGTGTATATGATCTTCCCATGCAAAACAAAATGGTTCTGACATTGGGAAAGACAGCATGACCACTGGAGAAAGGCCACCAATGTTGGAGTACCTGATGGAGGTGGGGGAGATTTTGATGTCAGTCGCAGGACAGGAGGACCAGTTTTTTATTACTATTTGGTGGCTTGAATATGAGTGAAGGCCTGGCACCCCCACCCAATATCCATCTGTCCACAGGAGAAGCACAAGGTTAGTTTTTACCATAATAGTAGTGTGTGAACAATACCTATACAAGAAGTGAAGAGGATATGCCTGTTGGTCACCTGCACACTGAGCATGCTACAGAGAGATGCTTGAACCCAATGTCTATGAACTTACAATAATGTCATATTTATCATGCATTCACAGGTGCATGAACACATTATAGATAATGTCCGAGATATTGCAGACCACCTAGCAGTTCAGGACTAGTACTCCTTCCTATTTATGTGTCTCATCTTATCTGGAACAGGTGAGGCATTAACAGCAACATGAGTGCAGTATATGTGGTATGCACAACAACAGGAAGAATTCAATCTCTCAGAATGCTTGTGTGTTGTTGGTACTCTCTCTGGTATGGTTAAGAATCCTGTGCTTCTTCACACCTTAGCATCATGTCAAGGAAATGGTTAGAGCAGAAGCCTGCAATATTCCTAACCTGCCCCTCATAGATTGCTGCAAGTTCCATATAGCAAGAATAGTCAAACTAAACATAGTTGTTGTTTCCATACGAATGGCACAACAAGCATACCCTGGATTTTGTTCATGGGTACATAGTTTGACTAGGTTACACAGTATATCCTTGTCCCCTCTGAAATTAGTAATGACCTGCCGATATGTGAGTTGCTGCCTATATCTTCTTCATTGGCATGGTTGACCATGACATGCACCTTTGTCACCGCTCACTCTAACAGTGGCTATCTACACTTCTTCACTGGTGTGGATGACCATGGCATGCACCTTTGCCACCACTCACTCTAACAGTGGCTATCTACACTTCTTCATTGGCCTGGGTGGCCATGACATGCACCTTAGCCACTACACACTGTAACAGTAGCTATCTATACTTCTTCATTGGTGTGGATGACCATGACATGCACCATTGCCATCACTCACTCTAACAGTGGCTATCTACAATTCTGTTCAACTGTTGCTGCTGCTATGTCCTTCGTGGCTCCCATCATGTACTCTGTATACCACAGCATTCAAAATGGGTGAGCACAAGCATGCAGTTCTCCTGTTTTATACATCTATGAATCAGTTCACCATCTTGGTTTCCTGCATTTGCATATATAGTGTCATTCATTTCCATAGTCTTTCTCATTTGTATGTCATTACACACTCAAAATTTGCATGACTTGTATATTGCACAATTTTGACTATTGTATTTTTATGCTATTGATGTCTTTGAATCACTCAGATTCTGTGCATAGCCACTTCCAATGCTATTTAACACTGCATGTTCCTACCCTTGTGTGTATCCCACTGTATGTGTTTGCAAATATTTACTTTTATACATTTTCTTATATGTCAGGGGAAATAGAAGGGAGGTGTGCATGATCATTAACAAATGCGCACATAGCTATACATTAATTGTCACATTTTAATTATATTATTCTATGTCTGTAGTCGTCTGCATGTAAGAACATGGATACAAGAGCAAATAGCATTTAATTGTAATATTTTAATAAGTAACTGTGGCAACATTTTTCATGTAGTCAAGGATCAGTCACCGTCCTTTTTTATTTCATAAAAGTACATTGTTTTTATTCCTTTCAACCATTCTGCTTTATTTCTACAAAAGTCTAAGATCTTTAGCTAGTTATATGTCTAAATCTTTGATACCTCTTTTTAACATAATATGTAACAGTAATAATTCACAAGAATCTGATAGTCATCAGAGTAGGGGATTTGTAAAACACAGATTAAAGTAAAACAGAGACTCTAAAATAGAGTTGGGAGGCTATCCTTTTAATCTGGAGGCATCAAGTAGCAGTAATTGATCCATTGTGAATAATCTTGTGTTGTTTAATTGATATCTGATTACATAAAACTAAAACGAATATTGGAAGCTTAAACTGTGTCACTCCTAAGGTTGCAGAAGACACACAGAACATTTTTTTCCTTTTTGTAGGGCATAACCCCCCTTCAAGGGAGGAAACACCCGACACCCCAAACATTATAGAACTGTGAGGTTCAGCAAAGTAAGAAAAAAATGGAGGCAGAAAACCCCCCAAAAATTTGTCTCTTCACATCTTGCAAACCACAAAGATGCAATCTGTGACCTAGCTAGCATTGTTGTTGCATTAAAATGTCATCAAAAGGAAACAGATGATCTTCCTGTGTTGATGTTTCAGTACCCAATAAAGCAGAATGCGACAAAGCATATGTGACGTTATGTTTCTGAATAGTTTGATAACTTTTTTGCCAAGTGATGGTCATGAACATACATCTTCAGAAGACCAAAATGAGCCTTAGGGAATAGTAGAGGTCATTAAACCATGCTCATGGTGAACTAATGTTATTATACCTTTCTGACAGAAGACACATTTCCATGGATCATCTTATAGTAATGGCTGTGGCAGTAGCTTTAATTCTGAACCTGAACTGTTTGCTCACATAAAGTAGTGTTCTAGAAAATAAAACTGTTTCAAGGGTTTATGTGCACCACAAAAAGCCAAAATGATGTAGCTGTCCAGAAGATTAGAGAAAAACATTTTTTGGGGGGAGGGGAGGGTTGTATTATCAACATCTAAAAGAATTTAGGTAACACAACACAGACATTTTTGAAGTGTGATGTGATGTGATTATTTCTGAAAAGACAGAGGAGCTGATACATGCCATTTTTATTGCATATGATTCAAGAGGAAAAATGAGACAAAATTAAACAAAATCTGTAAGACATATCAGCTTCTACTCTGTTGGTGTGCTCCAGGACAGATGTGAGCATATCTGTTACGGTACAACCATCTATTTCTCCTTTTTTCTTCCACAAATACAACATGTAAGGTAGCACAGCACTGTAACACAGCAATACAAAATGGCTACTAAACTGTTAGTGTCTGAGATAATAAATAATGCACTGTTGAAGAAACATGAATGCCACAAATAAAACAAGGATACTACTGTCTTGGAAGGCATTAGTGCTGTGACTTTACTATGTACTTATATGCAGGAAAATGCAGTTCAGTGCACTGGGTACATCTGATTTAGATGTCTGTAATTCTAATATGAGTAATTAGGGTAACAACAGCGAAAACTACATCATGTACACTTGTGAATAATGATCAAAACTTCCTGTCGCACATCAAGTGTCTCTGGGCAAGTAAGACCATATCTCCAGATCCAGACTCCCATCTCATCCCTTATAGTAAGTGGGTCTGATGCATTTAACAAAAACAAATAAAAAGAATGTTAAATGCTTGAAACTAAAAAAAAAATAGTTTCCACCTTTTTCTTTAGATTTGATATATAGAATGGCATGATACTTCCACGGTGGGGCAGTAGTAGCGTTGTTGTCTCACAGCAAGAGGTTCTCCTGTTCGATTCTCGGCTTGGGTTGGGAGTGACTTCTGTGTGGAGTCTGCATATCCTCCCCGCGGTCAAGTGGGCATTCGAAAGACATGTGTTGAATGGGTGTGCCTTCGTTGAAGGTTGGGCGTCGGGCTGGCAAAACTCAACACCAGAAAAACCAACTGCCAATCATTACCGGACCAGAGTTCTGCTGTGGCAACCCCTAACCGGGAAAAGCCGAAAGACAAACAACATTTGAC
>NC_056732.1:1280286581-1280289081 GCF_019279795.1 Protopterus annectens | reverse complement strand
AATTTAGTTAATAGATAAGTACATAATAAAGTATTCATGGGCTGTGCCTGCAATATATATAGCAGTGCGCTTGTACACAATAGCTTAAGGAATTTGAAGGAAACTGTATAATGAACACCATTAAACAGATAATTCCAAGTCCATCATGTTATTAAAATATTTTTGTGGATGTGAAAGTACATTACAATTCTGCACAAATGTTGTGTGTATGCATTTTATACCGTACTGTCATTTACACAAAACAGCTAGCCTTCTATGGATGATCAATCTAAAAATTATGTCAGCTTGTTTTTACCTTGCCTTATTGAATATTCCATATATACATTTTGTTTGTTTTAGGTGGAAAAATGCATCAGAGTAATTTTAGATTAAAAGGTTGGAAACCAGCATTCATTGCTAACTGGCCTTTCCTGTAATTGTCCATTACTGTAAAAAATGGCCTACATATAGGAAAATTGATCATCATTCATTCTCATGTCATTGATCAAAAATCAGAACAATTTTGTTACCAGTTAATGATGTCAGGTTACTGGAACTAAAAAGTCTGCTGCTAGTATGTATTACGTTTCATAAAATGACAATCTATATACATCATATCTTTTATTGTGTGCACCTGCATCATTTAAATGTGTCAGTTATTAGCTACGTGTGGAACCTTTTATGTAAATATTTATTGTTTTTATGTTATCTAGCTTACAATATTGCTTTACTTACTAAAAACTATTTGGATGTGAGTTGTGTTGCATTTTGAAAGTTACTTTTGTAAGCCTTGACTTTTATTTTTATCATATATACAAAAGGCATGACTAGGTCTGTGTTTTGACTTAGCAGCTAACAACATTCTTCTTCTTCCGGCTTTTCCCAGTTAGGGGTCACCACAGTGGAACACCTGTCCGCTCATGATTGACAGTAGAGTTTTACAGTGTCGAGTTGCCAACCCAACACCCAGCCTTCCACAGAAGGCACACACACGCACACACTCACACCTAGGGCCAGTTTAGAGTGTCCAAACCACCTACAGCATGTCTTTGGGATGTGGGAGGAAACCAGAGTACCCGGAGGAAACCCACGCGACCACAGAGAGGACATGCAGACTCCACACAGAAGGCACCCCAGCTGAGGATCAAACCAGAGAACCTCTTGCTGTGAGATGAGAATGCTAATCACTGCACCACCGTGGCCGCCCGGCAGCTAGCAACATTAGTACTTTCAAATAAATAAATCAAGCCAACCTTCTCAAGTTTCCAACAAAATGGAATCTGTGATCTGGGGATAAGTGAGTCTGAATCTTAGCAGTAATTTAAAATCTTGTGAGCCCTTTTCCAAGTACATGTGTAATATTATGGCAAACTTAAATTAACAGTGAAAAATATTTTTTTCTTTTTTTTAACATATGGCATACCTCTTATACAGTTTGAAGGAAGTGTATTCCATAAAATTGTATTTATTTTCCCTTTTCACATTTTATGTGTATATATTCTCAGACAGTTAACAGCTCATTTAGTGATTATAGATTTAAAACTGTAATAAGGAAAAAAAATGACTGGCTTATTACTTGATGTAATTATCATATCTAGAGTCAGTATTAATTTAAGGTAAAAGTCGATATTACCAAAAATGAAATTTTATGGCTAAGCTATTAAAGTGAGGCTAAATTAATTTTCACTCTCGCATAAATCAGTTATGTGTTGCTGTAAGTGATAACTAGTTTTCCACTCCTCATGTACATTCTAAAGAACCCTTCTGCTAAACAGTATCTTAAGAGATACATTATGAAAATGGACTCATCTGATTATACGGTTATAAATCTCATGAACACTTTAGATATTCTCTGCATTTTCTATTGTTTCATATGCTTAGAATATAAAAAAAATAAAATATGTATTGTAGGTGAAGTACATTCACTTGTTACTACGTGGTAAGAAGCATGGCTACTATTCAACGATTCTGAAAAACAATATCAACATACAATTATTATTATTATGACACCTTTGCCCCTATTGCATAGTTATTTATTTATAGTCTCATTTTGGCTTTGTTCATGTTGATTGTACGCTTATTTGGTACCAGTTGCTCCAGTTATACCACTAGTCACATGAAGCTTTTTATGACGCTGATCCTGCATTTGTGGAAGGAAGTATTGCGGCCCTTTAAAGGTGGGGTAACCAACAAGGGAATGGGGCAGGAGTTGAAGGACCCTGCTGATCTGCTGTCATATTATAACATGCTACGGATATTTTATTGTACATCCTAACTGAATCATGTTGCAAAAAAGCTAAGACACAAAGTACATTGCCATGAAGAAACGGCATCTGTACATAATAAGCTTTTCCTTCTTCCATTTGACTATTCAGCCAGGATTAGCTGTTGGTCTTCACCAACAGGGCAAATCTGCATCAAGAGTTGGTCTACACCCATGGAAGGAGAGCTAGCTTAGTGCCACTCAAACTAATTGCGATCGCAATGAGCCTGAAGAGCATGGGAAACTAGTCAAACCTGG
>NC_056732.1:1280269081-1280281581 GCF_019279795.1 Protopterus annectens | reverse complement strand
CCTTACAGAAGAGGTTTTCATACCTAGAGTGAGCATTACTTAAGCTGTTCGATCTATAAAGTTGAAGTAGGCTGAACGGTAAGTGGCCTTTCATAGCATGAAATCCAAGACAAAGATCACCTTTTAGGAACCTGTAAGAGACTTGAGCAGTGCAACAGAGATTTTAGTCTCTTGTGGTTGTATAAGGGGCTTGACTCATTACAGCTGGGCAACGCCTATAGGTGTTTCTGCAGTTACATCCTACTGACACCTATAGGCATCAAATATCGCTTGTTCATATTTGCTTTAATAATTTGAAAACCATGCTACATACAAAGTATTAAAAGATTTCATCTTAAAGCTTACACAGTTGCAAATGTAACCATGTTGATATCTGACCTCTGTCTAGTGCAGGTAACCATATATTAATCACTGGTCATATAATATTTATTTATATTGTCATAAAGTTCATGCTTTTCTAAATATGTTGACAACCAAGTAGCACAGACAGAACTGCTTAGCCTGATATATGAAAGCTCTCAGATGCATGAACAGAGTGCCACTAACAGTATGCGTGTAACTTGGATGGTTGCCGAGATACTGTAAGTTGTTTAGAAAATATTTCAAACTTAATAGTTACTATGTTTACTGTGACTATATTATCAAATCTAGTTTAAAACCTAGAACCTAAAGAATATTACCATTATAAAAATAGATTGTGATAAACAATTTGCCATTTACACTTCTTTAATAACCCTCATGGTTCCAGACATTTGTACATTTGTTTGAAATGTAAGGAATAATTTGAGTCTATCAAAAAGATTAGATTTTGCCCATTGGAAGTTACAGTGCAAGTTTCCAGAGGGACATTGTAGGGAATGAGTTAAACCAGAGATTTACCAAGATAGAAATCTTTGGGACCATAAAATGTATGCAATGGATACATTCCAAAAGGGAAGTTATATTCAATAATGAGTTTGAAGAGGAAGGAGTAAAGTTAGACAAGTATATTGTCAGACTCTGAAAAGATGTCTTGACACATATGTTGTGTGAGACAGAAGGACTTTCTGACCACAACTGAGACAAGATGGCTGAAAGAGAGATCACTGTCAACATGAGTACTCAGGTCTTTAATACGAGGGCCTGTATTAAAAAGAATGCCAGTAATATAACATTAAGGGCTAGGGGTCTTGACAAAGGTAACTGTTCCACACTTCTTAGGGTTTAGGATGAGCTTATGACTATCATAGCAGGTGTAGGGGTTATCTAAGCTTTGCTGGAGAATTTCAGTGTCATGGGGTAAGTTGATAGCACCCAAGTTGCAATTATCCACAGACTTAGTTATCTACAGATCTTGAATCTGAGAATTTACCTCTAAAAAAAATGACAATCAAGGTGAGATTCAAGACTAAATCCCATGTGATGCCACTAGTAATGTTTCTATGACATGAGGAGATAGCCCCTACTTGTGAGGCAATTATCTATTCAGTGGATAATGTAAGGATAATGTAAGGGTCAATATTGAAACCTGATATCTACTTGTGATGCTTGCATGGGAAATGGTGGTCTGGGGCTTTGGCAAGGTATAGACACTGTGGTTCTCATCTAAAACTTCTGGAAATTATCAAAAAAATAACCAGGTTGAGTAGGCATCATCTGCTGCTTGATTATTTATTTATTTGACATTTGTTTACTGGGGTGGTGTGACTGGGTCTACAGAACCCATTTTCAGCAGAGGCCTGGGGAGAAAAGCTCCACATACAGTACAATAGAAATACAGTATAATCCAATATAATATAAATTACATTAGAAATACCATACAAAAAATAAGTTGAAAGAATAAACTGCTACAAGATGTTGCAATATAAAACTACACATCTAGTCAATTCTATACAGTTAAAACATTACAGACAATAATAGTTACTCTCACCATACGTGATACAGACAGTGTCCAACAAAGTGGTACGTAGGTAATGAAATGTGTGACATTGACTGTAACAGCACATGCAAAATAGAATGTTAGTATCAGTTAGGAAAATAGCAGCCAGAAAGTTAGTGATGCATATAGATAGTGAGAGAGAGTTAAGAAGAATAAAAACAATAAAGCCTGAACAGCAGCTTATGGATATGGTATAGAAGCAGAGAAGGAGTTAGAAGAGCCTTAGGATCTTGCAGCCTGTGAGAGATTGAAATGTGACAGAAAGAGGAAGACCTGAGCATTAGGCAGGTTTTATGCAGGAGCAGAGCCATGTATTTTTGGGATACTTTTTTTAAAGAGGCTTTGAAATGGCTTAGGCCAGGCATAGACCTGGTAGCTAGAAGTGGTGAATTCCAATGTATAGAGACAGAGTATGAATACAGAGAGTGACCAGGTTTTCATTCCGGTTTTGAGATAGCTAAGAGATTTTTTTCTTCTGATCGTAAGGTTCGATTTGGTGTGTAAGGTGTGACTAGATTGGCTAGTACAGGGCAGGCAGTAGGCTTGAAAATAAGGTTGTGCAAAGTGGATAGCTGAATAAAGGCAAGTTGGTTGGAGAGTTCAAGCCAGTTTTATTCTACGAGTGGTTTACAGTGGTGTGTGTGATATTTAGAGTTTGTGGTAAACTTTGCAACTTTGTTGAAACACTGTTCCAATTTACTTAGGGTAGAATTTTGTAGGTTAGTTAAGACAGGGGCACCATAAAGAAGGGAGGTAAGTAAAAATGTTTTTGCAAGGGTAGTTTTGGTTGCTGCAGTAAAGAAATGTTTGTTTCTATATAAGAGTCCCAGTTTTTGATGAGTTTTCTTTATATTTTGCTATATATGGGGGTCAAATTAAAGTTTATTGTCACTGATAACAACTAGAAGTTTGGTTTCCTGCACTCTTTCTATGACAGTGTTGTCAGATGCAAGGATGTTGAAATGATGAGTGACAGGGGGAGGTGTTTTTGGGATGAAAGAGTACTAGTTTTGTCTTCTTTGGATTAAGAAAGAGTTGGGCATTTCTTAGCCAGGATTCGACTGCAGTAAAGGACTGCTGAGTTTTTGAAAGTAGTTCTGGTAGTGATTGAGCAGTGAAGATTATGGTGGAATCATCAGCGTACTAAATGAGGGTCCCAGGGTGAGAGGCAGTGTGAAAATGTTGAAGAGTAGGGGTCCTAGGATGGAGCCTTGGGGGACTCCAGTTGGGTTGTGGAGGAAGGTTGAGAGTTCATTGGACAATTTCACTGCTTGTTTACAATCCTTGAGGTAGCTCTGAAACCATTTTACTGCATTATATGAGAAGCCTAGGTTAGAGAGTGTGTTCAAAAGTAAGGGGTGAGACACTGTGTCAAAGGCATGGAGAGATCAAGGAATACTGAGGCTGTATAGCATCCTGCATCTCTGGCCTTGTTCATGGTGTCTGTAAAAGATAATAGGGCTGTAGCTGTGCTGTGGCTAGGTCAGAAGCTGTGTTGGGTTTTGATTAAAAGGTTGTTTGCAATAGATATTAAATCACCTGCTGATGGATACCTCTCTCGAGAATTTTGGATATGGGTGACAAGATGGATATAGGACGGAAATTGAATGGATCAAAAGAGTTGCCTCCTTTGTGGATGGGGGTGATGTGAGATTGTTTCCATATGGTAGGTAGTTCTGATTCAGATAAAGACCTATTTATAAGGATAATGATTGGGTAGGCGACTGAGTTAGCAGCCAGTTTGAGGTAGTATGGGCGGAGATTATCAGCTGAGGTAGAGCAGAGTTTTAGTTTTTGTAGCAGTTTCTTAATGGTGTCAGTGGGTATGGGCTGAAATGAGAATGGGTTTGTATGACATAAATAAAGCCAGATAGTTTGGAATTGAGGGTCTAGAGGTTGCCAATGTTGTTAATTAGTTCAATGATAATGCAGCCCACAGTTTTATATGTAATGCTGGTGAGATTAGTAGGGCTATAGTTACCAGGGACTTGAGATTGAATTATTGGACCTCTTGTAGAAATACAGGACCTGGGAGCATCAAAATAACTACAAACCTGTTATGGAAAGAACACTATAAGGTGCATTGACTCGCAGAAGGTAACAAAACAAATTCATACAGTAGATGCTTTCTTAATTTAATCTGACCCAGTCCTAACAGAGTGCTAAGAAAAAAAATAGACAATAAAAACTTATTGCATGCAGTGTTTCTAGACTTCAGTGGGGTCTCTGGCAAAGTGCTGCACAGGAGGATTCTGGAAAAACTAAAAGCTAGTGAAGCAGCACTCAGTTGGGTAGATCAGAAAATGCTAGTTGAGTGTCAGAGACTGGCAAATGGGGGTTGTGTCAGGTGTGGAAATAGTGGGATACCTCAAGGTTCGGCAGCAGACATCAAGTCTGAACTATAAAGCAGGATCATTTAGTTCACTGACAAGTACAGGATTAGAGTAATGGCAAAGAATAAGAAGGACAAATTTCCTGAAAACCAAAAGAAACTTGCAAAGGAAACATAGGTGTCTCCTGTGTTCTGTGCAAGAAAAGGTAAAGTTTATGCATGATGGCATTGAAATTGTTGTCTCTGAGGTCAGGCCACATGGAGTAAAGAAAAAAGGTGAGTTTTATCTTTTTAATCTTTCCCTTTTTTCTAATATTTTGAAAATGGGGGCATGTATAGAGGGAGCAGATGCAGAAAGAAAATCACTGTTGCAATGGACAGAGCAAGACTGCAATCCAAATTGTAGCTTGCTACAGATCCCCCACCATGCCCCAAGATTCTCACTACACCTTTCTAAACATACTGGAAAATATTAAGACACAACCAAATACCCTAATACTGGGTGATTTCAACTACCCTGCCATTAATTGGGAAAACTACTCGGGTGCCAACACCTTTTCTCAACGGTTCTTGGAATTCATAAATTCCAATACCCTGGATCAACTAATCCATTGTCCCACCAGGGGCTCCAGTATCTTAGACCTGGTTATTACCAACATGGGAGATAGATGCTCCACACCAATGGTCACCCCCTCATTGGTCAGGTCTGACCGTAAGCTAATCACCCTTGACATTCACATCCCACCCCCACCCCCCAGTAAGGAAACCTCTGTAAAAAACTTCTCCAAGGCCAACTTCATGTTACTCAAGTCAGAAGTGACAGACGTCATGACACCCATGCAGATGGGAGCTGAAAGTTCGACTGCTGAATCCTACACTAAGGCACTGTATGAGCACATCCACTCATGCATGAATTGTGCCATCCCAAATAGAACCAAGACACTCTCCTCCAAAAAAAGGAAGCCAATCTTTTGGTGCCTTGCCATAAACAAAACTCTACAACAGAAGGAAGAAACTGTTACTGAAAAGAGAAAAATCCCAGGATGCAAAAACTCCCTTACCAGCCTCAGTAAGAAGCTGAGATCCCTCATAAAATCCTCCAAAGCTAGTTATGAAAATAGAATTGCCAAAGATTACAAAGACAACCACAAGGCCTTCTATAGTTATGTCAAGAATCTAAATGGCAATGCTCAGATCTGCTCTGAGCTACAAAAGAATGGCATTAAATATACTGATCCCAAGGATATTGCCAGTATCCTGGCAGATCAATTTAGTGTCAACCTCACCCCTCTCACCCCCTAAGGGGCCCATCTAAATACCAAAAGATTGCCAAATTCAGGTAATCACGGCCACACAGGTAGAAACCACACTCTTCAAAGCTAAGACTACATCATCCATGAGACCAGATGACCTCCCGGGCTATGTACTACATGAACCACAAAATGAACTGGCACCTCACCTGTCATGTTTAATCATAGCCACATCTCAGGCTTCGTGCCCACTGAGTGGTGCACAGCTACAGTTATCCCACTCCACAAGGGGGGATCCACCTGGGATCCCGGGAACTACTGTCCCATCAGTCTGACAAGCCTGATCTGCAAGGCCATGGACATGGAACTTATAAACAAAGACATTGGCAACCTTCAAACACTGGACCCCACCCAGTTTGGGTTCGTGAAGGGCCGATTTTGTCTCCTGAACCTGATTGACTTGTTCGAATCAGTCTCGAGAGCTGTGGACGAGGGTAAGGTGGTCCACACAGCCTATCTGGACCTCACCAAGGCCTTCAACACCATCCCTTACTCTGGAATCATAAATAAACTTACTAAGCTGGGCATAAATCCCTACAGCACTCAATGGGTTGCCAACTGGATTACTGATAGAACCTAGACTATAAAAATAGCCGACTCCAAATCCAGCTCCAGACAAGTGACAATTGGAGTACCTCAGGGTTCAGTCCTGGGACCGTTCTTGTTTGGCATCTACTTCTCTGAAGTACATGCCAACACTAAGGGACTCTGGCTAACAAAGTTAACAGATGACTGCAAACTGGGAGCCATTATTGAATCCCCAAATGATGTGGATATTCTACAAAAGGGCCTTACAGAAACAGATGCTTGGTGCCAGAGCTATGGGCTCAAGCTTAATGCCAAGAAATGTATAGTTATCCCCGGTGGGAAAAAACATGTACCCATGAATTACCACATAGTTGGCAGTACACTAAACACCAAAAGTGTGATGAGAGACTTATGGACACAGGTAGGCAGTGGTCTCACCTTCAATAACCACATTGCCACAACAGTCAGGAAATTCTTCTATGTGGCACACCTCGTCACTAAGGGCTTTTCATCCAGAAAAAAAGACGTCATTGTCCCACTGTACATATCCCTCATTAGACCAATTATAGAGTACAACGCATCATTTGGTATGTACCTCACAAGACATCTGCAACAGCTGGAAAGGCTGCAGAAATACCTCACTAAATGAATCCCAGGCCTAAAGCAGATGCCCTATGCTGACTGTCTAAAAAAACTCCAGCTATACTCTGTGGCATATCTACTCAGAGGTGATCTCTGCTTAACATACAAAGCCATGTCAAACCCTGAGCTGTTGGACATGATCCACTTAAAGAAATTCCAATCCCTCAGAGCCACACACTTCAGGGATCTAAACCTTGTCATCACAATGAACAAAACATGCTGGAGGGATAGGTTCCTGACCCAGAGACTCCCCATACTCTGGAACAGATTGCCCATACATGTCAAGCAGAGCGCCTCCTTGGCCCTCTTCAAAAGGAACCCTGATGATTGGATGGGAGATAGGAAATTCACCCCGGGGATCATGTCAGTCGCCCTGCTAGACAGGGGTCTAGGGAAGTAAATATTGTGGGAAGAAATATCCAGGGAATTGTTATGGCTAGGCTTGTATAGGCCCTAGGGCCGATAACCTAGTACCAACCTATGAACCTATGAGCATGAAAACTATTTGGGTATAATAGTTATCCCAGACTGAAGCATGTTGTTGCATTGGAACAGACAGTGATAAGGTCAGACAGGAGGATGTGACTGTACAAGACAACAAAGTGCTAAGGTATGTTGAGAAAATGATAACCTTTTGAATTCTGGAAATACCTTGAGTCAAAACTTTCCTCCAGACCCATAATGAAAAGGTGCCCAAAACACTAGGAAATCAACAATGCAAGTATTTCTAACTCCCATTCTTCTCTGCAGTAAAGCCATATTATGTAACTTACTTAAAAGTGTAATAATTATCATCAAGAAACATACAAGAGTATGTTAATTTGCATGTAGCAGCACACCTCTTCTCTGAACTACATTTTAATTCCCAGTGCATAGCTGTATGGATCTAAATAACAAAATGAAATGCATGCAATTGCTCTTTACTTTTAAACTTATTCACCTGTGATTGTATAAATACCACCTCAGGTATCCCCTAAAAGAGTCTACTAGCCTAGCGGGGCTAACCTGGTTAACAAAGAATAGATAAAAATAAATAAGTAAAAATAAAATTGTCCCCAGACCTTCTGCAATTTTTCATGTAGAGTAAACAGTGCAGGGGTTTAAATTGTGTACAGAACATCAACTAACCAGCATCAAACCTTTAAACACAGCTTGAGACAGAACACCCAGCATCTGCCTGTCTATGCTTTGGGATAGTACCAGCATCAAACCTTTAAACACAGCTTGAGACAGAACACCCAGCATCTGCCTGTCTATGCTTTGGGATAGTACCAGCATCAAACCTTTAAACACAGCTTGAGACAGAACACCCAGCATCTGCCTGTCTATGCTTTGGGATAGTACCAGCATCAAACCTTTAAACACAGCTTGAGACAGAACACCCAGCATCTGCCTGTCTATGCTTTGGGATAGTACCAGCATCAAACCTTTAAACACAGCTTGAGACAGAACACCCAGCATCTACCTGTCTATGCTTTGGGATAGTACCAGCATCAAACCTTTAAACACAGCTTGAGACAGAACACCCAGCATCTGCCTGTCTATGCTTTGGGATAGTACCAGCATCAAACCTTTAAACACAGCTTGAGACAGAACACCCAGCATCTGCCTGTCTATGATTTGGGATAGTACCAGCATCAAACCTTTAAACACAACTTGAGACAGAACACCCAGCATCTGCCTGTCTATGCTTTGGGATAGTACCAGCATCAAACCTTTAAACACAGCTTGAGACAGAACACCCAGCATCTGTCTGTCTATGCTTTGGGATAGTACCAGCATCAAACCTTTAAACACAGCTTGAGACAGAACACCCAGCATCTGCCTGTCTATGCTTTGGGATAGTACCAGCATCAAACCTTTAAACACAGCTTGAGACAGAACACCCAGCATCTGCCTGTCTATGCTTTGGGATAGTACCAGCATCAAACCTTTAAACACAGCTTGAGACAGAACACCCAGCATCTGCCTGTCTATGCTTTGGGATAGTACCAGCATCAAACCTTTAAACACAGCTTGAGAAATAACACCCAGCATCTGCCTGTCTATGCTTTGGGATAGTACCAGCATCAAACCTTTAAATACAGCTTGAGACAGAACACCCATCATCTGCATGTCTATGCTTTGGGATAGTACCAGCATCAAACCTTTAAACACAGCTTGAGACAGAACACCCAGCATCTGCCTGTCTATGCTTTGGGATAATACCAGCATCAAACCGTTAAACACAGCTTGAGACAGAACACCCATCATTTGCATGTCTATGCTTTGGGATAGTACCAGCATCAAACCTTTAAACACAGCTTGAGACAGAACACCCATCATCTGCATGTCTATGCTTTGGGATAGTATTCACTTTCACAATGAGCAACATGCAATACAGAAAACTATTTAAGCAAAGGTTGCAGTCTTACTACCCCGCCAACAGAATTTCTGCTAATAATGGTATTATATAAATACAACGGGCCCATTTCCAAAAGACTTGCTCTCAGTGTAAGTGACCACTTACACTGAGAGCAGGCTCAAAGCAGGCATTCTGGAATCTGGTTCCCGTAGTGAGCCTGTTTACAGATAGGACTTAAACTGAAGTAAGTAATTTAAACTGAGAGCAGGTCCTTTGGAATCAAAGTAGATTTACACTGAGAGCAACTCTTTTGGAATGGGGACAAACTAGTAATCTGTACTCAATTACTGCTCAAAATCCCCTGTAGAACAGACTATTTGCTGGAGATATATGCTACTGGCCACATTGCAGACTGTGTCCTGCCATCCTACTCTAACACAGTAACCTGTACCCAGTTAACATTTAACATCATCACTGGCTAAGCATACTTAATTCCATAAAAAATTACCCTTGCAGCTTTGTTGTTTCTCCAAGTACGTATGTTATATGTCATTTATTCCCTGATATTAAATAAGACATTATTCTGACAAATAATTGAAAATATAATACTTCTAAGGACATAACTGCTTTAGACCTTGCACGCACATGTCTGTAAATGGCTTTCAATCTGTTTTTATATAAATGGTATAATATAGGTACATATAAGTATTTTATGTCTATACTCTTGTATAATATTTTATACTAGAGAAAAAAGGTTTTCTCTATATTTGCACTTATACCCCAAAAGCTAAAAACAAATTATTATTAATGTTACTTCTTAAACTTTTACTATACATAATGTCCTGAACATATGGCACAGATCATCAAGTGAAAAGTGTCCCCAGACACCATACTCACCCAGTTATCAAATGTCATATAAATAAATATTACATTGCCCTATGTAACCTTTGCTGTACTCTTTAAATAACAATATAATGATTCAGTGTAGATATGACAAAATCGTGCTGTATATAAATATGTAACTGTACTTCAGTTTTCTCCATGTAGGACTTTAAACTATATTAGATATGTTCCCCTTAATTATCTTTACTGCAAATAATGGTCTAGAGACCCAACTCAAACTATATTAGATGTACACCCTTTAATTATCTTTATTGCAGATAATGGTCTAGAGACCCAACCTACATACTGAACTATTATACGTTATACAAAGTGTGTTAAATTTATATTTCCCACTTTATTACTTACACTTTAATGAAATGTTTTTACATATCATATGTCACTGGTGTTATTATTTAATGCACAAAACAGATTTTCACCCTGGGATATTTCTGTAAATTGACCTTTCCTGGTAACAACTAACAATTTTATTAAAGCGAATAAATAAAAGAAATTAAATGAAAACAAGCAGAATGTATATGTTTGTCAGTATATTAGTAAACATTCTGAAAATACCTACATGAACAATATAAATATGAAATAAATAAAAAAGCAATAGTTAAACACTGTAGGATGATTCATTTCTGAGGACCCTGTTACCCATAACAAGCTAAACAGTTGTGCAAGGAATGAGGTTTCTGAGGACTCTGTTACCCATAACAAGCAAAAAAGGTTGCACAAGGACCGGGGTATGGAGTGTGGTCAGAGTGAATGTGGAGTGGGGACAGAGTGAATGTGGAGTGGGGGTCAGAGATATTGTGGAGTGGGGACAGAGTGAATATGGAGTGGGATCAGAGTGAATGTGGAGTGGGGACAGAGTGAATGTGGAGTGGGGTCAGAGTGAATGTGGAGTGGGGACAGAGTGAATGTGGAGTGGTGGTCAGAGTGAATGTGGAGTGGGGACAGAGTGAATGTGGAGTGGGGTCAGAGTGAATGTGGAGTGGGGACAGAGTGAATGTGGAGTGGGGGTCAGAGATATTGTGGAGTGGGGACAGAGTGAATGTGGAGTAGGGTCAGAGTGAATGTGGAGTGGGGTTAGAGTGAATGTGGAGTGGGGGTCAGAGATATTGTGGAGTGGGGCAGAGTGAATGTGGAGTGGGGTCAGAGTGAATGTGGAGTGGGGACAGAGTGAATGTGGAGTGGGGTCAGAGTGAATGTGGAGGGGGGACAGAGTGAATATGGAGTGGGGTCAGAGTGAATGTGGAGTTGGGGGTCAGAGATATTGTAGAGTGGGGACAGAGTGAATGTGGAGTGGGATCAGAATGAATGTGGAGTGGGGGCCAGAGGTATTGTGGAGTGGGGACACAGTGAATGTGGAGTGGGGTCAGAGTGAATGTGGAGCGGGGACAGAGTGAATGTGGAGTGGGGTCAGAGTGACTGTGGAGTGGGGACAGAGTGAATGTGGAGTGGGGTCAGAGTGAATGTGGAGTGGAGACAGAGTGAATGTGGAGTGGGGACAGAGTGAATGTGGAGTGGGGTCAGAGTGAATGTGGAGTGGGGTCAAAGATATTGTGGAGTGGGGACAGAGTGAATGTGGAGTGGGGTCAGAGTGAATGTGGAGTGGGGACAGAGTGAATGTGGAGTGGGGACAGAGTGAATGTGGAGTGGGGGTCAGAGATATTGTGTAGTGGGGACACAGTGAATGTTGAGTGGGGTCAGAGTGAATGTGGAGTGGGGTCAGAGTGAATGTGGAGTGGTGTCAGAGTGAATGTGGAGTGGTGTCAGAGTGAATGTGGAGTGGGGACAGAGTGAATGTGGAGTGGGGTCAGAGTAAATGTGGAGTGGGGTCAGAGTGAATGTGGAGTGGGGGTCAGAGTGAATGTGTAGTGGGGGTCAGAGTGAATGTGGAGTGGGACAGACTGAATAGACATATTTATAGTAATACTGCTAGAAGGTGGTGGGAAAGTCTGGTAGGTGGTATCAGTGTGGAGGCCATAAGATGAAGGAGTAGTACAGGACAAAATGTTAATGGGGAAACTGAAGAGCTGGGAACATTACACTTTATGTCCCATTTTGTCATCATTTAAAGTATTGTATATCTTTCTGCAATGGTTTATTTCAATTGTTTGTCTCTGAGGTCAGGCCATGTGGAGCAAAGTAAAAAGGTGAGCTCTACCTTCCTAATCTTTTCCCTTTTCTCAGGGATTGAGAACACGGGAGTCAGAAATCCTATGTTGATTAGTAGACAGGTGAATCCTGCTGCAAAAATTACATATCTTAATTACGTGCAATGTTTCTGTGGCCAAAGCTTTGTCTTCACAACATTTTGAATTTCTGAAATTTAATTTATGCTGTGTTAAATGCAATATAAAGAGCACGATGAAATGGATTTCTAGATGGTAATATTTATTTCTACATGTAGGAGTAATAGTTATTGTATGAAGTCAATACTGGATATATATATTGGTATATGTTATCTAATTATTCTTTTATACTCTGGCCTTATCAGACCAGTCATAGTGTACAATGCTCCCTCTAATATGTACC
>NC_056732.1:1280179081-1280264081 GCF_019279795.1 Protopterus annectens | reverse complement strand
TCTGAAAGGTATTAACATGAATTCTGCAACAAGACTGGAAGGAACTGAATAGGGTTTGTATAAAGAAATGGAGGGGCAAAAAATAATTGTTATAGAAGTTATGAATAAATGGTTAGAAACTGGAATTAAAGAGAAAGAGATATGTACATTAGTTATAACATTTATATTCAAAAAAGGAAATAAAGAGGAGATAGAAAAATTGGAGACATATAACACTGAATAATAATCATATATTTTTTATGAGAATAATAACAAAAAGGTTGCAAAAAAATGGATAGAATATATGACTAAAATGTATTTGGGAGAAAAGGAAAAGGGAGTCTGAGTTATTATGGACAATAAGAGAAATAATTGATGATATAAATAAAAATGTAGACGCGAAGTTTATGATAGAGAATATAAGTAAAGCTCATGATAATATTCAATATAAATCATTATGGAGAATTTTGCAGGCATATAATGTAAGTAAAAATGTTATAAGTAATAAAATCTGTTTATGAAAGGAACTATGTGAAACTAAATGTAAATGGCTGCATTGGGTAAGAAATAAAAATAGAATGTAGAATAAAGCAGGGCTGCCCAGCTATCAGTGTAACCTTTTCATTAGTTAGTAATAGTGAAGGAAATTGTCAAGTAACGGTGGATACAAAACGATGAAGGAAGTGCAATTGCCAATAAAGTATAATTATGGGGATGATATTGTATTAACTGTTAAAAATAAAGTATAGATGGAAGAAGTAAATGAAAAATTAAGTATAAATGCAAACGTTGTTTTAAGTATACATAAAGAGAAAAGTAAAGGATTTGGTTTTGAAGGTATGATAGGAGGTACTGAGTTCAAGGAAAAAAAAATATTATATATATATATATATATATATATATATATATATATATATGTATACATATATGTATATATATATATATATATATATATATATATATATATATATATATATATATATGTATACATATATGTATATATATGTATACATATATATATATATATATATATGTGTATATATATGTATATATATATGTATATATATATATATGTATATATATATATATATATATATATATATATATATATATATATATATGTATGTATATATATATATATATATATATATATATATATATATATATTTATACATAGATATATGTATATATATATATATATATATGTATACATAGGTATATATATATATATATATATATATATATATATATATATGTATATATATATATATATATATATATATATATATATATATATATATATATATATATATATATATATATATATATATATATATATATATATATATATATATATATATATATATATATATATATATATATATATATATATATATATATATATATATATATATATATATATATATATATATATATATATATTAGGATTTAAAAGGAATGAATACAGACAACAACAATGGGATAATGTACTCAAAGAAGTAAAGGATATGACTGTTTGGAAATCATGTAGATTTTCATATAGAAAAAAGCACACTTGTTGAACATCATGGTAATAGGAAAAATGCTTAAGTTATTAACATCTATATGATTCCTAGTAAGTATGAAAAGGAAATGATGATTATATTTTCTTTTATATGGGGTTCTACACTGAATGCAGTCAAGAGAGGGATTCTATATATGAAAAGAGCAAGGAGGCTTGGGTTTAATAAACCCAATAGTACATGTAGCATCTTTAATTTTATATAAGGTATTAAAAGGAATTATGAAGAAAAATAAAAACTTGATTGAAATGATACTATATTATAAATACAAAGAACTCTGGCTAGGTATGGAAGTTAAAAAAAAAGAAGTAAAAGTACTGTGAATGAAGAAATGAAAGAGTACCAAAACAAAATTGTGTTATGGAAAATAAAAAAATAATATATGCGAGGAAAAATAGAAAGGAATGGCACTTAAGTATTATGAAAGCATTTTATTGTGTTGATCCATGGAAAGATTTAGAAATAGATAAGAAAAAAGCCATAATGATGAGATATAATAACTATAAAAAGATTAAAGAATGTAATGATTTTTTATGGAGATTGTCTATTAGAAATTTGCTGGTTAAGGCAACTATGCCATACAAAAAAATCAAGATAGAATATGTAATAAATGTGGAGAGTTTGAAACTACTGAGCATGTGGTTTTAAAATGTGAAAGAGTTACTAATTTGTGGAAAGAAATATGTAAGCATAATAAGGCGAAAAGTCTGTTAAACTCTCAGCAAATAAATATGGCCATAATAGAATTTGGTTATTATGGTGCATGAAAACAGGAAGAAGTGAAAAAAATGGACAGAATAATATTTTACATTTCGTGAAATATATGGAACAAGAGACTAAATGAAATTAAATACAATGGAAAATGGACTTTGACAAAGATTTTGGAGAAAATAATGCTGATGTGAAGATTACTGAACCTTCACAAGATTCAGAATACATTTATCAAAAAGATCTGTTCTCTGATTCTAAGTCAGAGTCTGTAGCTACAACCCTGCAATCAGGGGGGCTGAGGGATGATTATTTGAAAGAAATGGTTATGCAGAGCGAAACAGAGAGCAAAGCGATAGTATCATGGGCTGATATTATGGACAAGATCCAGGAAGTGGAGCGGAGAGAAATTACAGAAGAAAGAAAGTCTTATGCTTCGATGGTGAAAGAAGGAAATGCAAAAGCAAGAGAAGGAGAAGGATGGAGAGAGATTCTGAAGAAGTTTGTTGTACACCTTAGTGCAAAAAAAGAAAAAGAACTATAAAGGTACAAGGTATGGGACACAGTTATTTCACCCTTGGGAATACCACCCAAACAGGTAAGAGCATTTATTCATATTAATAGAGAGTCTTACTGTGACATTATATTTAAAAATGGACAAGATATGGAAGGCTTTTTAGGAAAATTTGTGAAAAAAAAAGAATATAGTCCATGGAATTCTTATGTAGTTAAAACTTTTTATAGAGAAACAAAGTGACTATACAGTTTCAGACTTAAGTAGACAAGGAGGCATTGAAAGATTATTTAAAAATTGTTTGCAAAGAAGTGCTGGACATTCCAAAAATATAGGATGAAAGAGGTCTATGGACTGGGGAATGGGATTGTGGGATAATTCTGAAAATGGAAAATGATAATGTTGTACATATTCCAAGTATAATAATAGTTGAAGGAAATAGAGGATATGCAAGGTACAAGGGGCAACCAGAAAAAAACTGCTTTTTTTGCAGAAAATGATCATTTAATAGGTAGTTGTGATAGAAGAAGATATTTTATTTGTGGGGAAGAAGGACAAGAAGGAAAGAAATGTAAATTGAAGTGTGAAAAATGTGGGAAAATGAGACATGATTCAAGTAGCTGTGATGAACAACTGCATGTTTGGTTAGAAGAACAGATGAGAGAACATGTGCATGATATAAAAAATAATATACAAAATGAACGCGGAGAACAAAATTTTGTGCAACAGGAAGATATGAAAGGCAAAAAAAATAATAAAAGTGAAGTAGAGCAATCAGTATTGGAAACAAGTGAAGAAGAAGATAGTAGTTGGAAGATAGCAAGAGGTAAAACAAGTTTGATAGGGAGAATGGTGAAAGATAGGAAAAGAAAATTTAAAAATGTGATTATAAAAGAAAATAAAAAAAGATAAGGGTTAAGATGGAAAATAAGAAATGTAAAGAACCTGAGGGTCTTATCAATAAATGTTAACAGAATAAAGAATATTAAAAGATGGTTAGATGCACTGAAATGGTGTATGGTATATAATATGTAATAATTCTAGAAGATACAAGAATCCTAGTAGAAGATGAAAGGAAAGAAATGGAAAAATTATGGGGTGGGAATATTGTATGGAACATGACAAGAGATATATGTTCAGGGATTGCTGTAACAAAAGAATTAAAATCTTAGATTATAATGTAGTAGAGTTAGGTAGAATAACAATATTATATGCAAGACATAACAAGGATGTATATAGAATTATTGCAATATATGCATATATTACAAAAAAAGAAGAGAAGAGAAGAAATGTTCAAAAAATTTTGAATTATATAGGGGTAAATATGGAAATAATATTGGTGGGAGATTTTAACTGTGGTTTAAGGAAAAGGAAAAAAGGGAATGGTGTTAAATGATATATGAAATAAAAAGCAGAAAGATATATATATATATATATATATATATATATATATATATATATATATATAGGATAATATACACTGGACATAAACCATCTCTCAACTACCTAACTCACATTTATTTTCCATCTTATTACTGCTTTAGGTTCCCTGCCCCTCTGTTCATTGTGCATGCACAGCTATTGCATGGGTTTCGTTCATGCGTGACCCCCCACCCCACTTGGGATTAACTACAATACACATTTTCCACTTCATCCACTGAAGCTGACTATTGTAACTAAATAAAACTCCAGGAAGCAAGAACCTGATACCCTACCAGCTTTTCTGTTGTAATAGTTGCATGGGTTTCTTTCATGCGTGACCCCCCCCCACACTTGGGATTAACTACAATACACATTTTCCACTTCATCCACTGAAGCTGACTATCATAACTAAATAAAACTCCAGGAAGCAAGAACCTGACACCCTACAGCTTTTCTGTTGTAATAGTTGCATGGGTTTCTTTCATGCGTGACCCCCACCCCCACTTGGGATTAACTACAATACACATTTTCCACTTCATCCACTGAAGCTGACTATAGTAACTAAATAAAACTCCAGGAAGCAATAACCTGACAACTTACAGCTTTTCTGTTGTAATAGTTGCATGGGTTTCTTTCATGCGTGACTCCCCCCACACACACACACACACTTGGGATTAACTACAATACACATTTTCCACTTCATCCACTGAAGCTGACTATCATAACTAAATAAAACTCCAGGAAGCAAGAACCTGACACCCTACAGCTTTTCTGTTGTAATAGTTGCATGGGTTTCTTTCATGCGTGACACCCACCCCCACTTGGGATTAACTACAATACACATTTTCCCCTTCATCCACTGAAGCTGACTATAGTAACTAAATAAAACTCCAGGAAGCAATAACCTGACAACTTACAGCTTTTCTGTTGTAATAGTTGCATGGGTTTCTTTCATGCGTGCCCCCCCCCCCCCACACTTGGGATTAACTACAATATACATTTTCCACTTCATCCACTGAAGCTGACTATCAGAACTAAATAAAACTCCAGGAAGCAAGAACCTGACACCCTACAGCTTTTCTGTTGTAACAGGTGAATTGCAACTTAGTTTTTGTTAGGTTTTAAGGCTTAAAAGGTGTATGCACAACATCAGTGAAGGGTTCCAGCCAATTGACACTAGATTGGGCCAATATTTTGAATCAGCCTTACACACACAGTCCCAAGCCTTTACTGTTTACATTAGTAAATCTTACTTTTACTTTCAACATAGTCTCTAGACTAATCACAACTCTCTCTAATTTACACTGCAGGCACATAAACAGGGCTCTTTGGCAGTTTTAAAGTATTCCAGAGCTACTTCAGTTAAACTTTTGTTAGATACTGATATTTTAAACTCAGTACTCACCTTTAAACTGATAATTTTTTCATGTCTTTTCCCTGTGGGGGAGGGATACAAGTTCCTGACTAATCCTGTTCTAGCTGCTCTCTACTCCATTCCCTGTCTGTTACTCCCAGCCCCACCCCCTGATTATCTTCATTAGTCAGTCCCCTTCTCTGGCGCCATCTTTAAACCATCTCTCAACTACCTAACTCACATTTATTTTCCATCCTATTACTGCTTTAGGTTCCCTGCCCCTCTGTTCATTGTGCATGCAGAGCTAGTAAGTAGAGCAGTGATACATTTCTATTAGAGTTGATATGCATTACTGTTTAACTTCTGAATTATTTGGTTATTTCTGTTAACTGCTGAGTCATTTGATGGTGCTGAGTTGTAACTGATGTTCAGAACTCCTATATGCTTTGCAAGCTAGCTATTGTATTAACTGACAAACTACTTGTTTGTCTATCTTATTTCATGATAGTAGAGCTTAATTATATATCTGCCAGGCATCCTTTTAACTGCTTGAAAATCTTATTTGTGTTCTGACTGCATCTGTAAGCATTCCTGTTGTATGCTACTGCTCTTAGAAGGCTCAGAGGCTGGACTTTTAATTGCTTTTATAGAAGGCTAAGTGAGTGTAGTTCATGTTACTGTTCATATTGTATAACTTAGCTGTAAAATTATTGCCTTAGAACAGCCATACTTGCTTTGTGCAATATATCCTGTCTGTATTCACTGCTGGATTGTACAGCTGTTATCAGTCAGAGGCTGCATGTTAATGCTGATAATGTATGCAATTTAATCAATTTTACTTTTTATCTGTATACCTTGCATGCTTTGCACTAATTCTGTCTTATTTAATTTTATTTTTCAGTTGCATGGGTTTCTTTCATGCGTGACCCCCACTTGGGATTAACAACAATACACATTTTCCACTTCATCCACTGAAGCTGACTATCAGAACTAAATAAAACTCCAGGAAGCAAGAACCTGACACCCTATAGCTTTTCTGTTGTAACAGGTGAATTGCAACTTAGTTTTTGTTAGGTTTTAAGGCTTAAAAGCTGTATGCACAACATCAGTGAAGGGTTCCAGCCAATTGACACTAGATTGGGCCAATACCTTGAATCAGTCTTACAAACACAGTCCCAAGCCTTTACTGTCTACATTAGTAAATTTTACTTTTGCTTTCAGCATAGTCTCTAGACTAATCACAACTCTCTCTAATTTACACTGCAGGCACATAAACGGGGCTGTCTGGCAGTTTTAACGTATTCCAGAGCTACTTCAATTAAGCTTTTGTTAGATACTGATATTTGAAGCTCAGTACTCACCTTTAAACTGATAATTTTTTCAGGTCTTCTCCCTGTGGGGCTGAACCAACTCCGTTCGCTATGCTCACTCCGCTCTCCTCCCTGCCCCCATCTCCACCCTCCCTCATAACATCAACCTTATACCTAGCCTGACCCCTCCCATACTTCTCTTCTACCTATCCCATAACCCTCCTAATTATTCCCCTATCATACCTCCTCATTATTGTACTCTACCTCCCCACCCACTTCTAAATAAGCCCATATAGTACTCCATCCTCTAAACTACTTCTCATTGTTATATTTGTTAATGCCTGTTATGTACTTCACAGATAAAGATTCTAGTTGTCTACTGATGTACTATGTTCTTCATCTGTAAATATGTTGTAAGTAATTTCTATGTTAAATTGTTAATCGCTATGTAATCCAATGTAACTACTGTCTGTTTATTTTACTGTGGAGCTTTTCTCCCTGGGCCTCCGCTGAAAATGGACCCACGTCCAGTCAGACACTCCCGGTCAACAAATTTAAATAAATAAATAAATAATACTTCTATCCTGCTCATATTCTTTATCACACTGCACTCAACCACCATCATGTCCATCACAACTATTACTTTGATCTTGCTTCTCTCGCTTACACTCTCTCTCCTAACAATAATCACAACTTTCCAGGCACCCAACATACCTCCTGCACATACCTGTACAACCAGCACCCATAATCCACAATTATCAAGTTACTCAGACATCCACCCTAGCTTATTCACAGCTAATACCTCTGTACTATGCAAAGTGAAAATTCTACCTCTCCAAAGACACTCCCCTTCTCATACCACCAGCAGCAACTACACCGTTTTTTAGGAAAAAACTGAGACGTATAACCTACACAATTTGCCATAGCACTATTTCCCAGTGTGGTGATGTACAACCCAACCCAGGCCCAGCCCCCTCAGCTCCAGCAAACCTAGCAATTATACAATGCCTCCTCTAAAACGTACATGCTGATTGGCCAGCCCAACCAGCGTGCCCGTTGTAAATCCCTCAATATACTAACGGAAAAAGGTCCGGTCGCCCGGACTTTTTCCGTTAGTATAAAACACTGTCTCGCTATGTTAAAAGAGTTTAACATAGCGACACAGGTTTAAAAAAAGCAACGCAGATCTCCGTTGCTTTTTTTAAAGCTGTCTCGCTATGTTAAACTCCTTTAACATAGTGACACAGTGTGTAAAAAGCAACGGAGATCTTGCGATCTCCGTTGCTTTTTTTTTAACCTGTCTCGCTATGTTAAATGAGTTTAACATAGCGAGACAGCTTTAAAATAAGCAACGGAGACCTTAGCTAAAGTAAACTGGAAACCCCTCAAATCCCTACCACTTAATGAGGCTGCTGAATTCTTTAACTCAACATTTCTAGACATCTTAAATAGGCAAGCACCCACCCGCCAAAAACGAATAAAACATAACCATGCATGCTGGCTCTCAAAATCCACCAAAGAAGTAATGTCCACAAGGGATAAAATCTGGAAATCATGGCAGAAAAACAAAGACCCCCTCAACTCTACTACATTACAAGCAGCTCTGTAACCAGGCAAAATGTCTAATAACCACTGATAAAAAAGACCACTACTTCCACCTACAAAGCCAACATAAAAATAATCTCCAGAAATTATGGTCTTCCATCAGCCAACTATTACACCTAGGCTGTCAAAGCAATCCATCCCCTGACACACAAAAAACTTCCACTGAACTTGCTACCCTTTTCAATTCCTACTTCATTGACACCATAGCTAACCTAACCACCACCTTTCCTACAGTTAACAGCACCACCACCAAGACAGCTGATGACCAAATCATCCCAGAAAACAAGTCTACCCTTGACCTTAACCTAAAATTCTCCCCCATACCCACCAGCACAATAAAACAACTTTTACCTAAGCTAAAGCCCTGTAATCTGGCTCCTAACAATCTACCCTCACACTTCCTGCAGCTAGCAGAAAACTCTATAGTTTATCCCATCAGCATACTCATTAACAGATCAATTAAAGAATCCCTTGTCCCAGATATCTGGAAAAAAGCATTCATTCTTCCCTTGCACAAAGGTGGCACCAACACAGACACCACAAACTTTCAACCCATAGCAATTCTCTCACCCCTCTCTAAAATACTGGAAAAATGCATCCATACCCAACTCCTCAACCACCTGCATGAAAATCAAATTTTATCACCCACTCAGCATGGTTTTAGACAAGGCACAGCACCACTACCACCCTCCTATCCTTCCTTGATACAATTAACCGGGTACGGGATTCTGGTAAAATAATTGCTTCACTTTTCCTTGACCTCTCCAAAGCTTTTGATACCATTTCCCACACTATCCTACTCTCTAAACTATCCACCCTCCACATTTCTCCCCCTACCCTACAATGGTACAACAGCTATCTCTCCAATAGACAGCAATCCACCAAATGGCAACAGTCTTATTCTCCCTTCCTCAGTACTTCCACAGGAGTACCCCAAGGCTCCATACTTGATCCTCTCTTATTTAGCATCTTTATTAACAACTTTTACACCACTCATCCACAATGCTCAGTAATCCAGTATGCTGATGACTTTACAATAATATGCACTGTAAATTCCAGCTCTGAACTCCAGCAAATTACCCAGAATGCCCTCACATCTACTGAATCTTGGATGCTTAACAATCATCTTGCCCTAAATCCAAAAAAAAAACTAAACTAGTGATTTTTACTCCTAGAAAAACCACTCCTTTTGATAAAAAAATCTTCATTATACAAGCCCAAGACAACACCACTATAGAAGCTGTCCCCCACACTAAATTATTAGGCATTATTATAGATGAAAACCTTAAATTTGACCTACACATAAACAATAACATAAAAAAACACACCAAAAGCTTGGTATGCTCTACAGGCACCAACACTTTCTTAGCCTCTCTACTAGACAAACCCTTGCAACTACCTTTTTATTACACTCACCCCTTTATGGTGCCCCTCTCCTCACTAATATCCGAAATTCTACAAAACCCTAACTTGCTATGTGTTACAACAGAATAGCAAAATTTGCCACCAAGGCCACATTCTCATCCCACCACTGTAAGTCACTGAAACAATTAGGGTGGCTGGAACTCCTCCACCATCTCTCATTTACCCAACTAACTACTGTGCACAAAATAATCTACAGACCCACAGACTGTCCTGCTCTCTCAACTCTACTTGCCAAATACCATTCCAGCAGGCATCTAAGATCTGAAAATCATCTACTTCTAAAAAGTAGATAAGCCCACCTTACCTGCTGGTCAACTCCTCTATGCCTTCACCATCGCCAGACTATGGAACTCACTTCTCCCTTCTATAAGAAACACAGGCAGCACCACCACCTTCAAACAAATGCTGAAAAATCATCTCAACTCTTCCTGGCTATGTTCCTGCTCTATAACCTAACCTCTTCACTCTCCTTATATGATTACTAAACTCCCATGTATTTTGCTACTAGATATTTTCTCCATATTTATTTTTATCTTCACTTGTTGATTCTGGTACAATAATACTGATCTCTGTACCAATCTGATCAAATTCATTGAATTCTGCTTTAATGTATATTTTCTGTATATATTGCTGTAATCAAACAAACTAGATTCCTGCTTTTATGTATATATTCTGTATATGTTACTATATTTACTATCTGTAACACTGTTTCTGCTTCTGTACTAATTAATGTTTATATTTTTCTGTATCTCTGAGCTTTTCTCCCCGGGCCTCCACTGAAAATGGGCTATTTTAGGCTCAGTGGCCTTATCCTGGTAAACAAATGCAATAAATAAATAAATACATAAATAAATAAATAAATAAAAGAAGTTAAATTAAGACAGAAATTTACTATTTTATAATAACTGATACCTTGAAAATCATACAAAAGGAGAAAAACAATCAGTTTTTTCAGACTGTATGGCTATATAAATAGAAATAAAAAAAGAATACATACAGATAGGTAAATGAATTAAAAGATTGAATAAAATGGATATAAATGAAGAAGAGAGAAAATAATTTTATCTATTCTGTAAAGATCATGTAAAATTGAGAATGTTCTATAAAATTGGACTGATTGTTGGATAAGTTTCAAAGGGAAATATAAAAAGTGCTTTTTTAGAATGTCAAATGAGGAAAGGAGAAAAGAAAAGCAAATGATAGGATGTTGAGTCAAACGTTATTCAGAGAAATACTAAGAGATAATAGAAACTTCTGATAAAAAGAGAAAGAACTTTTTGAAAAGAATGAAGAGAAGACTAAGAAAATGTTATATAAGCAGAGGTGTTTTTTACAAGGAAAAAAGAAGCAGTAGCTCCATATTTGAATAAAATGGTGAAAGAAAATGAGACAGTAATAAAAGAACTAGAAAACAGTGAAGGAATAAAGGCAAAGACACAAAATGAAATACCTGAAGTAATAGAAACGTATATAAAAATACATTTAAGAATAAAGAGATAAAAGAGAAACAAATATGGGAAGTAAATAAGTTAAGTAAACATGAGAATGAGACTATGAAAAGAAATATAAGTACAGGAAAAGTTGATGGAATTTTAAAAGACTTGGGCATGGAAAAGGCAACAGGCTTAGATGGAGTTGTATCATTTGTATTATATGAACAACTGGAAAATGTTTTGTAAAGGTTCTAAATGAATGGTTAGAAAAAAGGATAAATGAAAAAGAGATTTGTATAGGAGCTATGAAATTTATATGGAAGAAAGGAAAGAAAAAGGATATTAGGAATTGGAGACCAATAGTATTAAGTAATACAGATTATAAAATATTTATGAGAATAACAGGGAAAAGATTCACTAAAGGTATGGCTAGATTGATGGAACCTATGATTTTTGGGGAAAAAGGGAAAAGGAAGCCAATATTTATTATGGGTGTTAAGAGAAGTAATAGATGATGTTATAAATAAAAAGTAGAAGCCGAAGTATTGATTGGGGATGTAAACAAAGCATTTGATAGAAAAAAATATGAACAATTATGGAGTATATTAAAGGACTATAATCTTGGTGACAAAATAATAAAAGTCATTAGATTAGTATATGAGAATAATATTAAAATAATACTAAATGGATGATTCGCATATGCTCCTAGTTACTACGTGGCTATGCAGTCCAAATAGCAGCAGTTATTCCAAAGTCACTAAGGACGCCAAAACTCTTTTCAGAGAGATAAAACTTTTATTCTGCAGATAGTAAGCGCTTTCGCCAAGAGGCTTCTTCAGACTAATACAGAAAAGAACATATTCTAAGCATTTAAATAGTCAGATCTAAAATTTCATTGGTTCAATTCCTGAGTCATGTTACTTCATAATTAGTACAGTCAGAAGACTATCACAGGGCTACTAGCTAAAACATACAAAACATAAAGATACATATATAAAAGTACATATAAGACTGTATCTGATCAAAAGTGTGTAAAAAATGCATATTTAAAAATGCATATTTAAAAAATTCAGATTTAAAAAATGCATATTTAAAAATATATCACTAAATTCTTAAATACAATCACTGAGGGTGGCTGTGGATCAAATAATGACAAATTCATTTACTTCTTTAATTTCCTGTTTCTTAGAACTGGTCTAATGGGTGTTTTGTCATTAAGTCCAGGTGCTTGATCAGCTTTGCACCTGATAATCCATTTCAGCTCACATTCTAGTGTGTAGTTAATTATATCACCTCCTCTTGGGTTGGCATAAATCTTTTGTATAACACAGAACTTGAAGTTATGTGTGGGGCCTGAACTTTTCACATGCTTTGCTGGTGCATTAAAATCTGAGCCAATTCTAATGTGGTACGTGTGTTCTCTAACTCGTTCTCTTAAGGACCTATTGGTTTTTCCTATATAAAATACAGGACAGGCTTCACATCTCGCTAAATAAACCACGTCCTTACTACCACAAGTTGTATTAGTATTAAACTGGAATGTATGTTGTGTAACAGGATGGACAAAGGTATTATTTTCATTGATATATGTACAATAGTTACAACCCCCACAACGTAATGTATTATGATCACCTTTGTTCGCTCTTTGCCTGTCATTTCTAGGATTGCAAAGTAGTCTTTTAAGATAATTATATATTTCATTTTCTAACTTTCTAGAAAAAACATCCAAAGTAGGATGTAACTGAGGAATGTAAGTGCTATTAGCACGAAAAATGGATCCATTCGCATTACCATTAGTGTTTAGGTTCCCAAAATCCAACTTTAATTGCACATTTCTTACAAACATCCTCGTATCTATGACTGTATCAGCAACATTACTTCTCCTAGTAGGGATAAAACTGAGTCCCTTATTCAAGACCTGTATCTCAGGATGAGTAAGGTCTCTACTGGATAGGTTTACTATTAATGATTCATTTTCCCCCACATTTTCTTTAATGTTGGGCCCTGGTACTCCTCGTACGAGCCTTTTCTTTTTTGTCGTCCTCGGCTCGCTGAGCGTTTCCTCCCTAGATGTTGATCTTGTGTTATGGGGAAAGGGGTATGAACTTCCCTATCTACTACAGAATTATCTTGTATACCATACATATTATAATTGCGTTTAGACCTTACTATAGGTTCTGAAACGCTAGAAGCACTAATGCTAGTCGATTCAGTTACTGACGCACTATGAGTGTTTCCCACCTGCTGAACAGTCGGTGTCTCAACGTTATTATCAATCATTCTCATATTATTCGACATTTCTGTTACTAATGAATTCCCATTACTGGGATTAAAGTTATCCAAACCATTCATGCTGTCAGGTTGCGTATTGTCATGCAGAATGCCAGGTGCAGAAACATTAATACATGGATTGCCATCAATGTTATTAACAGAACTATTTGCAATCACATTCAAACTGTTCAAAGGCACATTACTAGCATTCACAGTATGTAGCGTATTATTAGAAGCTGCATTCCGACCATATCTTGGCGCATTGCTAGCGTTCTGACTGCTTAAACGCTGCCTAGGCCAAGTAAAGATATTAGAATTTTTAAAGTCCCGAGTATCTCTCAATATTTTGTTCTTTTTCTGTTCTATCATACGTCAGTTACATCCTACTTTGGATGTTTTTTCTAGAAAGTTAGAAAATGAAATATATAATTATTTCCAAGATAATAGGAAAGTTAGATATAAAAATAACCTTACATATGCACAGAGACAGGCACTAAGAGACCTTAGTGAAGATCCAACCCTTACCATTAGACCTGCGGATAAGGGAGGGCCCATAGTCTTACTAGACACAGAGGAATATACAATGATTATGTCAGAAATGTTGAACGACACTAAATATTATGTCAAGATAGATAATACTATGGTTTCCGAAAAAGTGCTTAGAGTTTTATTCATGTTGGATGACTTATATATGTCTTCACTGATTACAAAAGAATTATTCTAATATTTAAGGGTTGCTAATCCCTTAATTCCTATAATACAGGGCCTGCCCAAAGTCCATAAATCACAAATTAAGCCACCAATGAGACCTATTGTGGCAGGCCAAGGTTGGATAACTGAACCCTTATCTATCTACACTGAATATCATTTGAGACCCTTGGTTGATGCCAATACTTACATCTTGAAAGATAGTAAGCAATTTTTAATTGATCTCTACACCTATATGAACAACCAGAATGACACCACTCCTTATTTGTTGGCCACCCTGGATGTAGTTAGCCTGTTTACAGTAATACCGAATGAATCAGGTATTAACTTCATACAAGAATATATGAGGAAACATTCAGAATTCTCAGAAGAGAAAATTGACCTTATAGCCCTCTTTCTTGAGACGATTCTTACGAACAATGTGTTCATGTTTGGTAACGAAGTATTTATCCAAAAGGATGGCGTAGCTATGGGCACTTCTTGTGCCAATAGCTACGCCAACCTGGTGATGGCCTGGTGGGAAGAAAATTCCCTTTATACCTGTGATTTGTTTAAAAAACATGCAGGCTTATATAGAAGGTTTGTAGATGACCTTTTTGTCGTGTGGTTTGGTGATGAAGCTTCACTTCTAGAATTGGTAGAATATATGAATAATTCCACTACGTTTCTTAAATTTACTTTAAACTATTCGAGAAGTGATATTTCATTCTTAGATGTAGGGATTAATAGATTGAGCAATGGGTTGCTCAACACTTCTGTCCATAGGAAATTGTGCTATAGAAATACACTCCTGCATAGAAGCAGCATGCACCCAAACCATATATTTGACAACGTAGTGAAAGGACAGATGATAAGAGCTTCTAGATTGAATCCGTCTTATGATGGATATTTAGATGAATTAAAAAGACTTCGAGATAGTTTTAGCAAAAGAGGATATGATATGGCAATAGTAGAAGAAAGGATTTTAGAAGTTAATGAACTTAGGAACACAATAGCAAAACCTTACTACTCAGAGCAAATTGCAGTACTTGCTACTGACTCAGTTGAAACCACACGAGAAGTTAGGGCTCCTATGTCGTATACCATAGATGCAACTCGATTAAAAGGCATCATGGCCAGCAACTGGGATATACTTATGCTAGATGAGGACATCAAGAATGTAGTTGGACCTAAACCTAAGGTATATTTTAAGAATAAACCTAATCTTAAAAGACTACTTTGCAATCCTAGAAATGACAGGCAAAGAGCGAACAAAGGTGATCATAATACATTACGTTGTGGGGGTTGTAACTATTGTACATATATCAATGAAAATAATACCTTTGTCCATCCTGTTACACAACATACATTCCAGTTTAATACTAATACAACTTGTGGTAGTAAGGACGTGGTTTATTTAGCGAGATGTGAAGCCTGTCCTGTATTTTATATAGGAAAAACCAATAGGTCCTTAAGAGAACGAGTTAGAGAACACACGTACCACATTAGAATTGGCTCAGATTTTAATGCACTAGCAAAGCATGTGAAAAGTTCAGGCCCCACACATAACTTCAAGTTCTGTGTTATACAAAAGATTTATGCCAACCCAAGAGGAGGTGATATAATTAACTACACACTAGAATGTGAGCTGAAATGGATTATCAGGTGCAAAGCTGATCAAGCACCTGGACTTAATGACAAAACACCCATTAGACCAGTTCTAAGAAACAGGAAATTAAAGAAGTAAATGAATTTGTCATTATTTGATCCACAGCCACCCTCAGTGATTGTATTTAAGAATTTAGTGATATATTTTTAAATATGCATTTTTTAAATCTGAATTTTTTAAATATGCATTTTAAATATGCATTTTACACACTTTTGATCAGATACAGTCTTATATGTACTTTTATATATGTATCTTTATGTTTTGTATGTTTTAGCTAGTAGCCCTGTGATAGTCTTCTGACTGTACTAATTATGAAGTAACATGACTCAGGAATTGAACCAATGAAATTTTAGATCTGACTATTTAAATGCTTAGAATATGTTCTTTTCTGTATTAGTCTGAAGAAGCCTCTTGGCGAAAGCGCTTACTATCTGCAGAATAAAAGTTTTATCTCTCTGAAAAGAGTTTTGGCGTCCTTAGTGACTTTGGAATAACTGCTGCTATTTGGACTGCATAGCCACGTAGTAACTAGGAGCATATGCGAATCATTTGTGTTTTTGGTGCTTTTATCCTGTTTCTACGCCTCGTAAGCTGGGTGTGTGCTTTTTGGATTTTAAATACTAAATGGATGGTTAAATAAAGAAATAACAACAGAATGTGGCATAAGGCAAGGCTGTCTGGCAAACAGTGTTTTATTCATGTTAGTAATGAATGTCATTGTAAACAGAATGAATAGACATATGGAAATAGCAAGATATAGGATAATGGAGAGTATTTACATACCAGTGATTCTTACTTATGCAGATGATATACGTCCAGTTACTAAAGACAAGAAATGGATGGGAATAGGAGCTATACTTAAAAATGCTTGGTTTGAACGTAAACAAGAATAAAAGTGAAGGTTTTGGATCACTGGATGAGATAGAATGCTTTAAGTTTAATGAAGAAGAAGTGGAAATTTTAGGAGTAACATTTGGAATTAATATGAAAAAGGATGCACAATGGGAGAGATTGTTACAGAAATTGAAAGAAATATGTAGATTTTGGAAGACGTTTGGATTATCATATAGAAAAAAAGGTGCATTTAGTAAATTATATTTTATTAGGTATGGTTGCCTATTTTGCAGGAGTATATTTGATCCCAACTAAATATGAAAAATAGCTGTTATTGACTATATTCTCATTTACATGGGGATCAAGACTGAACCAGGTGAGAAGAGGAATTTTATATGTTCAAGAAAAAGAATAAGGGTTAAGATTGGTAAATCCTATAGTACATGCAGTTTCATTTAATCTGTATAAAGTTTTGAAAGGGGATTAAAAGAAAAAAGTAGAAACATAGTCAATGATATAATGAAATATAAATATGAATATGTTTGGACAAGTGTAAGACATGAAAAAAGATGTGACTGTTGTTAATAATTAAATTAAAGAATATCAAAATAAGATATTACTATGGAAATTAAAAACTGAAAATGTGGAAAAAAGACAGGAAGGAATGGTATGAAATTATAATGCAGAATGTTATTATATCTATCTTTGGAAAATTTAGATAACGAAAAAAGAAGTGCTTGTATGTAGTAAAAAAATGTATGAATGCAAAGATTTTATGTGGAGATTAATGATAAGGAAATTGCCCATTAAAGCAAATATGCTGTGTAAAACAATTCAGGAAAGAATATGCAACTATTGTGGTGAAACTGAGACAACAGAATATGTGTTCTTGAATTGTATAAGAATTAAAAAATGTGAGAAAAATTAGATGAAATTATCATATTCGATAATGATAACATTTAAAAATATATAAATATGAATATGATAGAATATGGATATTATGGTGATAAAAGGGCAGAAGAAGCAAAATAAATAAATAAAATAGTCCATGCTTTGTGGGTTATATGGAATGAAAGATTTAATTAAATGAAATAAAATACAATGGAAAATGGGTATTAGCTGAAATTGTGAAGATAAATACATTTATGGTTGTGGATAAAAGAGTGTGGGGAATAATTAAAATGATTAAATGATTAAATGCATAAAGTTACATGATATTAAAATGTAAAATGTGAGCTAATGAAAGTAAGGTGTAAATTGTATATATTGTAAATAATGTAAATAATAATTTGTTGTATTCAATGAAGAACCCCAACTCATTAGAAAAATTTTTGTTCTGATCCTAGCACAGTAACAGCTGGGAGAATAGCATTCATGAAGATTCAAAATAGCAGATTGCAGTGAGGTGAACACAAGTACAGTGTCTGAGGCTTTACGGGATTCTGTTTCAGTAAAATTTGTTTGTTTTATCAGAAGCAAACATTCCAAAGCACAGATGGATGTTTTATTATGACCCTCCAATCAAGACAGTTGTGGTATGATATTTTGAGTGAACTGTTGTTGTAGAGTGAACCAGAAAGCGAAAAAGATCCAATCAGATGAATCACAAGTCATTTTAAAAGAAGGTTTCCAGAAAAATAATAATTTGCCAAGACTGTTAAAGAAACTGCAGGGGAAAGAGATAAGAAATGAACAGAGGAAAGTAAATAATATCAGCAATCAAAGGACATTTGTGGTAATAATTCATAACAAAGAAGAAAAAGAAATGACATTTGGGATAACTTAATGGTCCCATTGGGCTCATGAGTTAAGAACTTTTAAACTTCTTTTATTATTATTCATAAATAGACATTGTGTGACATTATGTGTGAGACTGGTTCTGTTATGGACCATTTTTGGGGAAGCATGAAAAGAAAAAGAACTGTAATCCATGGATCACATATCTGGTTAAAGCATTTCACAGAGAAACAAAAAAGAAAATACATGTTTAACTTCAAACTGAAGTTGAAAGAGAGACTTTAGAGAGACATTTAAGCAAACTTTGTAAAGCATTTACAGTCATTAGTACTGTCATATTGTACTTAAAATGGAGAAAGAAAAAAATGTTCATATCCCTAGTATGATAAAAGTAGAAGGTAAGAGGGATGTTGCAAAATATTGGGGACATCACAAAACTTTTTTTCCTGTGGAAAAGTAACTGTGATAAGAGGAAATGTTGTGTTTAATGGAAAACATGTCATGATGCAAAGAAATGTGAATTGAAATTATATAAATGTAACAAAACTGGGCATTTATGGATGAATTGTAATGTAAAGGAAAAAGGATGAAGAAAAAGAAAAGTGAGGACAATGTACAGAAAGAAGAAATGGATAAAAAGGAAGTAGGGAAGCAAGATCAGGTTAAAAATAAAGTCAAGGATAAAGAGAAAAATGAAATAGTAGATATTATATAATAAAGTTCTGAAATAAGTGATAAGGAAGATATAAACTGGAAAAGAGTGACAGGTAAAGATAATTATATTGGCAAAAGAGTAAGAAAAAAATAAAGGTTAAAGGAATATATGTAAAAGAGAAAAAAAGGAAATGGATAATGCAAATGAGTTAAATACTTCAAATTTACATAATTCCTGGTAAGCTACAACATGGACATAATGACTATTTTTTAGAATTCTTTCAGTAAATGTAAATAGTATTAACAATATAAGTACAATGAGCATCCTAAATTGGTGAAGTAAGTGTGATGGTGATGTAATAATACTGGAAGATGTAAGATTGTTGGCACAAGAAGAGAGATTAAAAAGAAACTTTGGGAAGGAGATACAATACGGAACCTATGAAAAGAACTGTGTTCTGGCATAGCTGAACTTTGTAGGAATTCAGTGAAAATATTGAATATAACATTGGTAATTTTGGGAAGATTAACTATTGTGGATCTCAGATTGAGTAGTCAGGCATATAGAATTATAGGACTGTATGCCTGTTACAAGTAAACAAAAGGGATTTTTTTATTTAAGAAAATGTAGGGTTATGCTGCAGTTAATACATATATAATATTAATGGCAGATTTTCATTGTGATTTGGGAAAAAAGAAGAGAAGAAATGATGTTAAGAAAATTTCTGAAGTGATAAAATGTGGCAATTTAAATATTTGCAATAATAATTTGTGGCCATATAGTCAAGGTGTATATAAGACTGAAAAAAAAGATTATTTTATTGTGCCACAAGGTTTAAATATAGCTGAGGGACAGACAATTGTAATAGGCTTTTCAGATCATTCAGCGATCTGGATAGTGATACAGAAAAATAAGCCCCAGTATTCACGAAGCTTGCGCCAGGTGCAGGAGTAGCGTTGGTGTTCCAACACCAATTATGGCCACTGAGCGATGCAGGTATGAGCTTTTTTCATGTGCACTACCTGCATACACTATGCCGGCATAGCTCTCGGCTCCTGTATGCTAATCACCCCATTTGCAGCAGTGTAGCATGCAAATGAGGGTATTTAATGATCCAGGAAGTGGTGCAGGCATAGTGTAAGCATGCAGAAATGTAAACCATAAAAAATGGTTTACATTACTGCAAACATAAAATCAGAGCCATGTCAGCAGGCCAACACACATGTATTATATTGTTAATATATGCCAATGGCTAAATATATAGCCATTGGCATAAAAAAATGTGCAAAATGTAAAAATAACATTTTTATTTTTTCTCACGCTATCGCGAAGTTTAAAGTGTAGGGCAGTGGGGTGCAAACGGGATCATAAGAAAAATAGAAAAAAAGAAAATAAAACTGCAATGCAACACATATCATGATTTCCCCATAATAGTCAATGGCAGGCATGTTACACCACATCATGGTGCAAGGGTTGCTAAGGGGCTGTGTTAGTGTTATGCATGGTTTCTAGGAATTAGTAGGCAATCTAATGCAAATGAGAGGAGTTATAATGAATCACAGATTCCCCCCTGGTGTAAGGATGCACCTCACAGTGTAGTGTTATAACACCGAGGTGTGACCATGAGATAAAGATGACATCAAGAGAGGGGTGTGTCACCTTTGCTGTATGCACACTGGAGCAATGCCAATCCGGTATGCCCGTAGCTAAGCAAAGCTAAAGGAAAGGGGTGTGTTTAACTGGCTTTAGCTTTGCCTAGCTTAGAGCACACAAGGTAACCAAGTATGCATGTGAACTGAGATTAAAACGAGCTTAAACCCGGCAAACAGGTTTGCGGGGCATGCACTGGAGCTGAAACAGGAAGGATATAGGAAAAAAATAAGGAAATGCTGCAGCAGGGAAATTTGAGTACAAATGAGTAATTAACACCTAGGAACCTACAGTGGGCCATTGACAACAGCTAACAAGGCTGCTAGCAGCTACCCGCAGAACAGGAAACAGGAAAGGGGAGGGGCTGTACAGCAAACAAAACAGTGAATTGTCACAGCAGAACAAAGTAGAATTGCATTATATCAGCTACATAACACACTTTGGGTAGGAAAAGTACAAGACAATAAAGCTGGCAGGTGGATGCATGCCTGACAATGGGAGGGGATCTAGGTTTAAAAGGGAATTAAAGGGCAACAGATGAATCAAGCCAGGGAAGCATAACTCCACACTACAGCCCCCACACTTGCAGTAATCAATGTAAAACCCATAAGTAAGATACCTTGCAGCTGGAATTACTCATACCCAGCCAATGACATCAGCAGCATCTATAACACAATAGTATAAAGTGTGAAAGCACCTCACCACACTTGTGTTTTCCCATACACACTGCACCATTGGTGTATACAAACGGGGAAGTTTTAATATGTACATGTTAGGGGCTGCCATTGCTTTGATCCACCAGCATGTGATGGAGACTGAAGGTGGTGAGGAGGATTATGCTGACAACCACCGCAGGCAACAGAGGAAGAGAAGATTGTTCAGACCCAGGGTAACCTACCAGGGGCTGCATGATCTGAAGATAGTAGAGGTTTACAGGGTGGACAGGGACACCCTACAGCAACTTGTGGAGCTGTGCCAGCCATGCCTCAGAGCCAAATCAAACAGAGGGGAACCCATCCCAGTGGATACCAAGGTATGTGTAGACTTGAGAATACCAGCCACAGGTACATTTCAAAGGCCAACTGGGTATATCATGGGGATCTCACAGGAATCAGCACCCAGGGTACTCCACCAGTTCCTGGATGCCATGTTGCCACATGCCAATGAGCACATATACTTCCCCCAAATGCAGGAGGAGTTGGCCAGCAATATGCGTCTCTTCCACCATGTGGCAGAATACCCGGAGGTACTGGGTGCAATAGACTGCAGGCACATACACATCATGTCACCACCCGGTGAGCAGGGTAGGCACTACATAAACCACAAGGGATACCCCTCCATCAACTGCCAGGTCATGTGCAATGCCCAGGGCATTATCATGGATGTGTGTGCTGGCAGCCCTGGAAGCTATCACGACTCCCACATCTGGCATGCCTCACAGCTGTATCAGGCATTTGCCAGGGGGGACATCCCATATGGCCATCTGGTGGGGGATGCTGACTATGTACTGGAACTGTGGATGATGACACCCATTAGAAATGTGCAGACACCCATGCAAGAATGCCATAATGAGGCACATGCACAAACCAGAATCATCATAGAGTATGTGTTTGGGATGCTCAAATCATGGTTCCGTTGCTTGGACATATCCGGTGAAGCCTTGCAGTACTCTCCAGCCACATGTGCCCACATCTTCATAGTATGTGCCATGCTACACAATATGATCCTGCGGAAACAGCTGCAGCAGGGACAGAATGGTGAAGGCCCTCACAGCCCACCACCATTGCCAAGGGCCCCACAGGCACAGAGGGACTCAGACCATGAGCCCCCTGAGCCAGCCCCTGTAGGCAGATGGAGGCATGCCCAGTATGCCCATGCCTTGGCAAGGAGGGAAAGTAAAGCACACACCTTGACAGTGTAGGCACCTAGGGACTGACACTTTTCTCCACCTGCACACACAGTAAAAATGGATGGCACACACATAAGACTACCTGTAAATTGCCATGTATAGGCAGTCTACTGTGTGCATCCAACATAGGCAGCCCGCAGCTATTGCACACACAACTGCTATTGGCACAAGGTAAGTCAACACCTGAACAGTAAATTAAGCTATCAGCATTACTGCTACTGTATGTATAGGTTCATAGGTTCATAGGTAGGTACTAGGCTAACTGTCTGAGGGCATTCATAAGCCTAGCCAGAATGTGTCAGCTTTTGCCACCCCATTGATTAATTAACTGTCCCTCTGTCGAGCAGAGCCAGTGGTGGGATCCCTGGGGTGTATCTACCATTCCCCATCCACTCTTCAAGGTTTCTCTTGAAAAGTGTTAGTGAGGGGCTCTGTATAATGTAATTAGGGATGTTGTTCCAAAGCATGGGGCATCTCTGTTATATTAATCTGTCCCTCCAGCATGTTCTAATTATTGTTGTGGCAAGGTTTAGCTCACTAGAGCATGTGGCTCACTGTGACATGGATTTCCTTAGGTGGAGCATATCCATTAAGTCTGAGTTGGACATGGCGTTGTAGGCCAGCAGAGATCAACTCTGAGTAAAAAAGATGCCACTGAGTACAGCTGGAGTTTATTCAGTCTGGCTGCATAGGACATATGTTTGAGGCCAGTAATCCTCTTTGCGAGGTACTTTTGTGGTCTTTCCAGCTGTTGGAAGTGTCTTCTGAGGTACATCCCAAATGGGGTATTATACTCTATGATGGACCTGATAAGTGGCGAGTAAAGGGGCACTATAACCTCAGTATGTCTAGATGCGAACCCTTTAGTAATTAGATGGCCTACATAAAAGGATGTCCTAACTACTTTTGAGAGAAAAATTGCCATGGATTCAAAGGACAATCATAAGGCCTTTTTCAGCTATGTTAGGAACCTGGGTGGAAACTCACAGATATGCTCAGAATTAGTCCAAAATGATACAAAAATCACTGAACCCACAGACATTGCCAACATACTGGCAGACAGGTTCAGTGCAAACTTCACCCCCCTCTCCCACCCTAAAGGAGAGATAACTATCCCAGCCGAGTGTAGCCTCCCGGACATCTCAAATGCGCAGGTGAAAGCTGCTCTCTCTAAAGCTAAAAACACAGCATCAATGGGACCGGATGGTGTCCCCGGCTGTGTGCTACGAGCTAAATGAGGAATTAAACCCGCACATAAGGGAGCTGTTTAATCTCAGCCTTACCACAGGATACGTGCCCAAGGAGTGGCGTGCGGCAACTGTGGTCCCACTCCACAAAGGTGGCCTCACGGACCCTGGTAATTACCGCCCATAAGCTTAACAAGTCTAGTCTGCAAAGCTATGGAGAGGATCATAATGGAGCTCATAAACAAAGATATAGGGGACTTGCAGACATTGGACCCGACCCAGTTTGGCTTTGTCAAGGGAAGATCATGCCTTTTGAACTTGGTCGACTTCTTGAAATAGTCACCAAGGCCATTGATGAGGAAAGGCAGTCCATACAGCCTACCTTGACCTTGCAAGGCTTTCGACACAATACCCCACTCGGGTATTGTAGAAAACTTACCAGCTTAAATGTAAACCCATATGTCACAAGATGGGTTGCAAACTGGCTTAAGGACAGAACCCACAGGGTTAGAGTTGCTGGCGCTGTGTCAGACTCCAAGCCGGTCACAAGTGGTGTCCCACAGGGCTCGGTCCTTGGCCCCTATTGTTTGGCATCTACTTCTCAGAAGTACAGGCCAACATGGGAGGACTTTGGCTGACAAAGTTTGCAGATGACTGCAAACTGGGCGCCATAGTGGAAAGTGCATCGGACACTGATATCCTTCAGAAGGGACTCACGGAAACAGATAGCTGGTGCCAGAGCCATGGCCTGAAGTTAAACGCCAAAAATGTATAGTCATACCCTTGGGAAAAACAAGGTAACCCCAAGCTACCATATAGGTGGCAATCCACTAAGCACAGAAGAGGTTATCAGGGACCTGGGGACCCAGGTTGACAGTGGCCTTTCTTTTGACACTCACATTGCTAAAGTGGTTAGAAAGACCTTCTACATTGCCCACCTGATCATGAAGGGATTCACATCCAGATCTAGTGAGGTCATTGTTCCCCTGTACTCTTCACTTATCAGACCAATGATCGAGTACAATGCCCCATTCGGGATGTATCTCACCCGACATCTGCAGCAATTGGAGAGACCCCAAAAGTTCCTCACCAAAAGGATAAAGGGACTCCAAAATCTGTCATATGCTGCCAGATTGAAGAAACTCCAGCTCTATTCAGTCGCATACCGTCTGCTCAGAGGTGACATGTGCCTGACATACAAGGCCATGTCCAACCCGAATTAATGGACATGCTCCACCTCAAAAATCCAAATCCACCAAAACCACTAGAGCAAGCGACTTAAACCTTAGCACGGATATAAATAGGACGTGCTGGAGGGATAGATTTATCACTCAGAGACTCCCTATGCTGTGGAATAAAATCCCGGTCCATGTGAGGCAGAGCACCTCGCTGACTCTGTTCAAGAGAAATCTAGACCTGTGGATGGGAGATCGTAGGTTTACCCTGGGAATCATCTCTGGGTCACTGCTGGACAGAGGCACAACAAACTAATGGGCACAGTATTTTTTCATATAAGGGGTGGCGTAAGCCACAATAATTTGGGCTAGGCTTATAAATGCCTTAGGGCAGATAGCCTAGTATAAACCTATGAACCTATGAACCTATGAACTTTGGTGATATGATTGTCAAAGGAGAGATTACTATCTACCTTAGCCCCCAGATCTCTTATTACCTCATCTGTATTAAGGGGGCTGCCACCTATGTGGTAATTTGTGGGTGTTTTGTTTTTCCAAAACAGAATGACTATGCATTTTGTGGCATTTAGCTTGAGGCCATGACTTTGACACCCTGTGTCGGTCTCTGTGAGGCCATTTTGAAGGATGTCTGTGTCAGCTGGACTGTCAATTATGGCTCCCAGTTTGCAGTCATTGGCAAACTTGGTCTGCCATAGTCCACCTGTGTTTGCCTGTACCTCTGAGAAGTATATGCCAAACAGTAGAGGTCCCAGGACTGAGCCCTGTGGGACACCAGTTGTGACTGGTTAAGAGTTGGACCTGGAGGCTGCTAGTCTTACCATGTGGGTTCTGTCTGTAAGCCAGTTGGCAACTCATCCTGTGATGTAGGGGTTTATGTTCAGGCTGGTGAGTTTATCAATAATACCCGAGTGGGGAATGGTGTCAAAAGCCTTGGCAAGGTCCAGGTAGGATGTGTGAACCTCTTCTCCCCTGGTCTATCACCTGGGTGACCGTCTGTAAAACGTCAACCAGGTTCAGTAGGCATGATGTGCCCTCAACCAAGCTGACCTGGGTTGGGTCAAGTGTTTGGAGGTTACTAATGTCTTTGTTAATGAGTTCCATGATGATGCGCTCCATAGCCTTGCAGACCAGGCTAGTCAGGCTTATGGGGCGGTAGTTACCATGGTCAGTTGTGGCTCCTTCTTTGTGGAGTGGAATAACCATTGTTATGCACCATTCTATGGGCATGTAGCCTGTGGAGAGGCTGAGGATGAAAAGCTTATTTAGGTGGGGGGGTTAGTTTGTCTTGTGGTTTTTGCAGGACACAGCCTGGGGCACCATCTGGCCCCACTGATGCTGTGTTTTGCCTTTTGAGAGGGCTGTTTTCACCTGTGTGTCTGTGATGTCTGGGATACTGTACTTTTCTTGTATTGTTGTGTGCCATTTAGGGGGTGATATGGGGGTGAAGTTTGCACTGAATGTATCTGCAAGGTTGTCGGCAATATCAGTAGGTTCAGTATATTTTGTGCTATATTGCACCAGCACAGTGCAAATCTGTGAGTTACCACTTAGATTCTTGACATAGCCAAAGAAGACTTTGTGGTCATCTTTCAAATCCTTGGCTATTTTCCTTTTGAAGTTAGCCTTGGATGATTTCATGAGGGACCGTTGTTTCTTACTAATACTAGTCAAGGATGTCTTTCTTCTTGGGATTTTCTTTTATTTCTGGACTACTTTCCTCCTTCTGTTGTATAGCCTGTTTATTGCAGGGGTCCGACAGACTGGTGTCCTTGTCTTGGAGGAGTGAATCTTGGTTTACCAGGGATGGCATGATCCATACATCCTTGTAGGTGCTCATAGAGTGCATTTGTAAATCTTTCTGTATCTTGGGCAGTGTTTTCCCTTAGTGTGGGGGCTGTGAAACTTCCCACCTCTGTCTTTAGTAGTGTGAAGTTAGCTGTAGGAAAGGAAAGGTTTTCACTGTGGTTTCCTTGGGTGGGGGAGATGGTGGGGTGTGGACATCCACAGTGAATAGTTTATGGTCAGATCTAACCAGTGATGGGTTTACCTCTGCTGTGTTGCACTTGTCGCTCATGTTGGTGATTACCAGGTCTAGTATGTTTCCACCTGTGGTTGGGGAGTTTACCATCTGATCCAGGGCATTTGAGTTGATAAATTCAAGGAAGCGCTGGGCCTGGAATTAAGTACTCAAGTAGTTTTCCCAGTTAATGGTAGGGTAGATGAAATCGCCCAATATCAGGGTGTTCGGTAGGACTGTCATGTTTTCCACTGTCTCCAGGAAGGTGGAATGGTGGTCCTGGGACATGGAGGGTGATCTGTAGCAGGCCACAATTTGCATTGCAGTTTTGGCTGATGTTAGCTGCACATGGATGATTTCAGAGGTATCATGTTGCCCCACTAACCTGGAGGTGTAGGTATCCTTGATTAATATGGATACACCCCCTCCATTTCTGTGCCAGTCCATATTCTGTGGCCGAAATGTGTGGTATGAGTTGTAGTCTGGTAGTGCTGGGGTGCTCTCAGGAGCCTTAAAACAGGTTTCAGTTACTGCACAGATGTTGATGTTGTCCATACTGAGGAGTGCTGTGAGTGCGTGCATTTTGTGATTTCAACTCCTGTCGTTGAGTAGCATAACCCTCATTGTTTTACTTTTTGTGCTGTTTATGGAGGTGGGTTTCACCTTTGAGCCTTGCATAAAAAGGCACCATGGGGGCAGCAAGAGCATTGGCCAGTATTCAAAAGCCTAAGGGTGACAGGTGCAAGCTGGTATGGTATTGTTGTATGCATGTTTCACGTCTGTGTTTGTTTCTCACCTTTTCTCTAGGTAATCTACTGGTAAGTAATAGAAAGCCTTAAACTGATACAGACCTTCTAGCTTCCAAAAGAGACTTTTGGAGTGATTAAGTATCAGTGTTCTGCATGTTCTTGCTGTACTTAACAGTTTTCTGCCTACATGCTGATTTTTCACTGTTTATTGTGATCTGAAATCTCTGTTTATTCACATATTGTATTTCTTTGATGGCCTGCACTTTAGAGGTTCACAGGTAGGTACTAGGTTATCCACCCAAGGACATTTAGAAGCATAGCTTCAGTGTGTTGGCTTTCTCTGCCCCATTGATCAATTAACCAAGCCTCTGTCAAGCATAGCCAATAAAGTGATTCCAGGCAGAGGTGCCAGAAACTGTTGAAGACTGGGGGGAGGATGATAGGGGCACATAGTGATCTAAAAAGGGCATGTTAACGTGAAAACTCCACACCATTCAATTTCCCTAACAGGTCTTGCAGCTGTAAAATGCCCCCCACCCCCCGGCTGTATGGTTCTGGCACACATGATCCCAGGGGTGTATATACTGTTACCTATTCACCCATCAAGGTTTCTCTTGAAGAGTGTCAGTGAGGGGCTATGCCTAATGTAGTTAGGAATTTTATTTTATATTCTCCCCTTTCATTTCTTATGTTATTATTTCAAGAGTAAGTTAAGCTCAGTGGGTTTGCGCACCACTGCCCTTTGCTTAGCCTAGCTTACACAAAGAAATCATATAAATAGAAAAATAGGCAGAAGCAATGTCAATGTCAGTGGTGTAATAGTTAGAGCATTTGCATAGTATATGTGCATTTGTGATTCAAATCCCAATAAAGTCAGAGATGTTTTTTATGTTAAAAATTATACCTTAACCACAGTTTGCATATTTAGGTAGTAATGTTCAGTTTAATAAACATTTGAAACACCCATATAAACCCATGTGTGCCCGAGAGTAAAGTCAACAGAGATTGTAATGTTATGTAAGCACATAGTGAGATGTTACTACACTTAAGTATATATATCCTGAGTAGTTAGTGGATGTGACCGTGTTTGCACGCACAGGTTATACGCTTTTAAATTTCATTTAACCGTATTTAACTGCCACCTTAATGTCACACAAACACGTTTAAACATGCTTACAACTGCTTAAAAAAGCTGTATTCTGGCCTAAAAAAAATTTAAACCATCACAGGTCTTGAACCCTGGACCATGCACACCATAGTCACTAGACTTACCACTAAGCCATCTGAGCTGTATACATGTTTCATGGTTTTTAGAATGCACCTTTTACTACAGGCATTCCACAGTACTGACAACAAATGGGATAGTCACTTTGTGTACATATGTACAGTACATTGTAATGTACTTAATGTACTGTCATTTGTGAAACAACATATACAAGTCTACATATGTATAGCTGTTAAAAATTAATACTAAATATATATATATATAAATATATATATCTATATGTGTATATATATATATATATATATATATATATATATATATATATATACACAGACACATCTATAGCCGTATATATAAACATCTATGAACATACTTCGTGACACAGAAGCAATCCAAAGGAATTGAAATGTATACAAAACACATGCAGCTCTGGTATTATAACTATTAATATTAACTTAATTCACCATAGAAGGGATGGTTGTTGTGTATGTGGAGTTTGGGGTGGGGGAGGAATGATGGGTAGTGAAATTATGCATCAAGGAGAGCCTGGGTTGGATGTTCAATAAGTGAGTATGAAGACAATAAAAAAGGACACAAAACCAGAACCATGCTCATCCCTAATACACCCTGTCAGGTCACATTGCAACACATAATTCCATAAACATATGAACATTAACATGTATTATACATATGTACACCAACTGTCACATTTGTTTTCAGTAGTGAGGAATGCTTGTAGTAAAAGGTATATTCTAAAAACCATAACATTTGAACAAATCTCAGATGCCTTAGTGGTAAAGTCAGTGACTGTGTTGTTCATGGTCCCGGGTTCAAGGGCCATTTATTTTTTTTGAGGGCCAGAATAAGGGTTGTTGAATGCAGGTTGATTAAGGTACTTTTAAGCAGTTTTAAGTGGGTTTGCGCAGGTTTGTGTAATGGTAAGCGGCTCTTAAACACGGTTAAACGGATAAGCGCTTCACAGGTTTAACCTTTGCTTACCGTAGTGCAGAACACAGGCAAACTTGCTTACAACTGCTTAAATGTGCATTAGTCACCCTTTCTGTAGCAGTGCCTGCTCTGAGAAGTAAAATAATAACCACGTCCAGGATTAGAACCCACAACCATGTACACCATCCGGAGAGGAACCTACCACTAAGCTACCTGAGATGTACCTATGTCAGTTATGTTTTCAGACAGGTTAAAATACAAAAGGGAAGATTGTGTGGAAATAGGACAAACTGCCATGTACCCAATGAAAGATGTATGCTCTCTCTCTCTCTCTCTCTCTATATATATATATATTATATATACAGATGTATATATTATATATACATACATATATATATATATATATATATATATATATATATATATTTACACACATACTTTCATGTATGTATACAGCATCTGAAGTGTTGAAATCAGAGTATAACATGGACCATAGCAATCACACATTCTGCCCCCCCCCAAACAATATGAACATAACATATGAAGAGTATATGCCAATACACTATTACAAATATGTCATACGGACATGAGCCAAATAGGGTCAGTCACCAACACAACTACAATGACTGCAAATATCCATGACAGAAATACACAGACATCTTTTATTTAGCAAAACTTTATTACATTCCGATGTATGGCCAAAAGGATTCAAGGACTAACATTACCTGCATGCAGAACAGGAAGCATTTAACAGTGCCTTAATGAATCAGCCTGCAATTACCATAGTATTAGTCCACTAAGGGATAGGTGTACATATAGAGAAAGAACCCCCATACACATATAAAATATGTATAAAAGCAGTTTCTGCACACCTGCATCTGCTATGTACACCCACCAACATCTCCCCCACACCCAAACTAATTACAACAACACACACTGTCATACCATAACCAATTATTCACCCACTGTACAACATCTGCTGAAACCTTGACATACCTGGACAGAGACACACTAACATGGCTCTATGTGAAATAGCTGTTGTTATACAATGGAACAGCTGCTGATGTTACAGGGTTTGTTTGAACGAATCTTGTTTCAGAGGGTTGAAAAGTAATTACACCAGGAAGTGTTACCAATTACTGATTATCATCACAGTGTGATACACATTAACTCTAAACTAAAGATGTCTGGTGAGCACACTGTAAACCCCCTAACATTATATGCATAGCCATACAGCCTTGAGCTGGTCAAACATTCTGGCCAGACTGAAACATATGCAGAAGTATTAGGTACAGACAAACCCTGCACAAGTAGCAATGTTCAGAAATATAACAGCAGTACTCACATGTAGACCAAAACTTCTAGACATTCCACACAATATATTTGAGTTTGTCTCCATACAGCTGTTGCAATAGATTTCAGACCACACTTCCAGGCTGTCTGCCTCACAAGTAAGGCAAAGGGACAACGCCCAATTGGAGTACTCAGTTATACTCCACTGTTGCCATAATATTGGCTAATGGAGTAGCTACACAGCTGATGTGCATGTAATTAACTACTTTGGAACACCAATTGGTGATCAGGATAGGACATGGTACTGATCTCTAACTATAAAAGGATGGCTTGTCGCACATTCAAACTATCTGTGTATACCTGCAGAACATTACAAAATACCCCAAAAGACATGAAACAAAGACCGAAATAAAATACCACTCAATTACTCCTCCAATTACCAATAAGGTATGTATAAATTGTAGTATGTCTGTGTATGTAGTACCTGTTCTGTAATAATTACAGTGTAATCAATGCATATAGTCAAAATAGCTATCTTGTAGTAATGTATTGTTGAGCAGTAGTTATGCCTCTAGTATTCTATGTGTGTACTGCTGTAGGTCACAAGGCAAACTCCTCATACACCACAAGGGATGATATATTTAGGCTTGGAATTCATTTTCCAACCACTGTCTGTGCCAGGGTTGGTCCAACAAGTGTGTGCTATAACAGGGGATAGTATATGTTGATATATTGTAACAGTAGACATATGTATGGGTGTATTAGTGAGATGAACATGTCAAAGGTGGGCTTACTTTGCAAATTTGAATTGTATTGTTGGATATTGTGCCAATAACTGTGTAATTTACAGTATCCTAGGCAGATCTGTCTCATCTGTATTCCATTTTACATAGCATTTCTGTTATGTTATGCAAACATTAGTTATGTCTGTTGGCAATTACAATACTCAATAACAGGATACATATGAATTGTATTCATCTGACAGTTTAGCAGCATGATAGCAAAGACAATTGGAAGAGTTAGGTAACTATCCGTGCACATAAGACATGTAATATCCACCTCTCTAGTATCATTTGCAAGCAATAACAGCTATGCATGTGTACATGTTATGTAAATGTGTTGTGACCCTTGTTACAGGGCTGGGTCAAATGGCTACGTGCACACCTACATAGAGTGGATAATGAGAGTAGAGACCCACTGGTTGAACTTTCATGTTTGTGTAGCCTAACCTCTCATTGCCAACCTAACAGCTGCTTCCAAATACTGTATGTAAGGTTGTGCACAGTACAGCTAATGAAACAAGTTGCATATCATCTTTAACTCCAGTGTAACATCTGCAGTAGGAGTGTAAGATGTAGGAGACTGCTGCTCATGTGTAATAGCTGCTTCATAGGTGATGGCTTACACTCTCTGATTATATCCTGATCATGTTGATAGTGGCAGCAGAGTCTATTGATACTTGACTCTGTTTGGGGAGTGGGTGTCCATGCCCAACAGACCTCATGTTTCTGGTGTATATGTGTGTATATACCCAGAAAGGGATACAGACCTGTTGACACTTGCATCATCTGTAATCAACTATCAGGATGCGATGTGCTCCTCAGATGAGGATTGCTGCTAAAGTTAGCTACTGTGTTTCTGTAATAGCCAGTGTTTTCACGTCCATAACTCAAATATGTACTTGTGAGCATCACCGTCTAAAACATCTTCATAAGCAATAAGTAAACTAAATGCAGTACTTGGTACTTGTAGTACTGAATGCTTATACAGGCATGTCCACTAGTCAGCTACTGGGGTTTAGTAATGTCAGCTTTGTGTATGTGGCCATCCTGGGGGAATGTAATCTCTATGCCATGTACACTGCCAAACCCACCTAACACCACACCCCACACATTGTCTGGGATGCAGCTACAGAGGCAACCTGGAAGGTAGTCCAGTCTACAGCAATGACTGGACTGGACAGTCATGCAGTGTAGGTTAACACATGCATCTCATCACCACACTCAACACATACCCTTACCAGAACACAGTAAGGACACCGACACATACCACCAGAAAGCACACGCATTCACAGAGACTTCCAAGTATCTGGCCAAGCAAGGGATCTCCCAAGCTAGAATAGACAGACAACAAAATACACAAACTGCATGACATAGGTTGCAAAACTGTGCCACTCCTCAGAACACGTGGTCAGAAACATGCCCAGCAGTACTCATTTGTGAATGCAAAGTTTAGCACTATGTCACACACCAAGCCATATGATGGCAAACATACTGTCAGCTGCCTGTCTGCCATGATTAGCCACATACCCATACACTCAGACCACCTTTTGAACTATACACATGGCTCTGGCATATTCCATGTTGTTGTGCAGGACCTGGGATGCAGTAGCCTGGACTGCATGGAAACACACATGTAGGAACTGTCAGGTCTTGTAGCCCATGCAGGTATGTCCCAAGGCCTGGGTAGCAGTCTGCCATTGCCCAGAATGATACTGCAGTACAGGGACAAAATGATTGTATTCCCCAATTGTCTAATGTATTGCTGTAATTCAAAAGGGTATCCAGTATCTGTCTGCCTGGGATAACATGGTTGACAGACCATGATGCTTTGCCAGACAGGGCCTGCACCTGTCACCCCTGGGAATCTGGATACTGGCTAGGGCTCATGCTTCCCCTATAGTGCCTTCATCATGCAAGGTTCAAATGACAATTCACTGCTGCAACAGGGACAGCCAAGCAATAAACTGCATGTCTAGCTACTCAATAATACATTTTGGAAACCTCAGTATGGACTCACTTACATCAATCCTTAACATGGATAACATATCTGTGCAGTGACTGAGATATGGTTCAAGGCTTCAGAGAGCACCCCTGCATGACCATGTTATAACACATACCTCACCTCTTGGCCATTATCCTTTATTGGAACACACAGGCCACAGGTGTGTCCATATTCCTGAAGGATATGTACACCCCCAGGCTAATTGCACTTGCATAACTTCAGATGCATTATGCTGAGCAACTACCTCTGTGCCAAAGTGGAATCCAAATTGCACCTTGCTACAGATCACCCACCATGCCTCAGAATTCTCAACTGTCATATTGTGCTGTAATAGGGAATATTAGGTTTGAGACAGAAAACCATAATAATGGCTACTCTCAACTATCCCATTATGAACTGGGAAGATTCCTCATGTACCAACACCTGTGCTCAATGCAAGTTGGATTTCATCACCATAATGACCTGGATCAACATAGTCACACAAACAGGGCTAACAGTATGCTACACATAGTCAGTCTCCAAAGCCAATGCTATGCTTCTTAAGACAGAAGTGGTGAATGTCATGGCACCCATGCAGATGGACAATACATATACAAATGCTGAATCTTACACAAATGCACTTTAAGCACTCACATTAGTGCAGTGATTGTGCTATTGAAACCGAACCAAGATTCAACCAAACACAAACAGGAAGACAAACTGGTGGTACCCTGCTATAACCTGTACCACAGAAGGCAAAAACTGTTGCAAGAGTCAACACACATGAGTGGAGGTAATCCCTGGTCAGCCTCAGTAAGATTTAGATACACCATATAAGACCACAGAAAGCCACTGTGAAACTAATCAGCCACATATTATGAGGCCATCCACAGAGCATTCTATAGCTGTGTCATGAATTGTAATGGCAACTACAACACCTGCCCTGCTTCACAGCACTATGGCATGAGAAGTACTACACTCAGTAAACTAGGTGTATATTCCTATGTCACAAGATTGGTTGGCAACTGGACCGCTGGCAGAACCAACATTACAGAAGGTGTCTGACTAATACACGCACAGCAAACCAGTGCCAACTGTACTAATACAGGGGTCATTCCTGGTACTCCCTCTCTTTGTTATCTATACCACACAGACTAACACAGAAGGCATCTGCCTATTGAAGTTTGCAAATGACTATGAACTAGGAGCAATAGTTGACTCGATGAGTGCTGCGGGCAGCATACAGAAGGGCCTTTGTGGGTCAGATGTGTGGTGTGTGACATATGACCACAATCTCACAGCTAAGTATTGCATTGTCATCCCCTGTGTTAAAAATCCTGTACCCATGAACTACCACCTAGGCAGCGGTTAACATAATGGAAACTTTGTGTGTATGGGATCTAGCTGGACAGTAGTCTTTCCTTTGATAGTCACTTCACCACACCAGTCAAGTAGTTGTAAGTGGCACCCCTAATCATGACAGGGTGCCGTCCATGAATATAGAGATCATTGTTCACCTATACTCAACACTCAATTGACCCATAATAGATCACATATTTCCTTTAAGGGTTATTGGCCATGTTCAGATGGCCTACACTGGCCTTCCCAAACCATAGTTCCACTATGTAGCATGATGCCTACCCTGAATAAGGCCATGTTCAACCCAGAGATGTTGGACATGGTGCACTTACACATCCTGATTTCAAATAAACACATACTTCATGGACATCCACCTTTCTAGTACAGGGATCATAACATGCCTGACAGATCCCTGTCCCATACACTTTACATACTCCTGCCATACTATGCATCCCTGTCCAGCAAAGCTGCACATTGCCCCTCTTTGAGACATGGTGTGATGACCACATGGAAAATATATCAGTAAACCTGTGGATCAGTTCTGTGGCACTGCTTGAACTGGCTACTGAAAGTTACCTGTCTGTCGGTAACAGCTAGGTAACCTTTCAGCCTAAGCTCATAAATGGCCCAGGGCATATAACCTACTAGTTCACTATGACCATACATGCTATAGTTGATATCCAACCCTACAAATACCATCAAGCTAGCCATTGTCCCATATGTTTCACATGTGCAACAAAGATAATACATGGCAGGATGCTATACTGCTGTACAGTGCCATGTAGATGTATATGTCAAAACACATACATGTACAACTTGCTGTGAGCAAGTCTGCAGGGTCGCAGGTCATGTCCCTTAAGGCTGTGTATGACTATATATGTGACATATACACAGCATTAGGGTCTCTTGCATTAATGTCAACACATCCAGGCATGTGCTAATAGGTAAAGACACCAGTACAGGCAAACCGACATTCCCACATCAAGACAACATCCACGTGGAGTATAAGCAATGTCATCACTTGACCACACATATATGGTGATAACATGAAATCACCAGTAAGTGTCAAATGTGTGAGTGTTAAACATGTCAGTGGTGTAAGTGTCATGCATATTTGCAAAGCCATATTTGTAATTATAATAAATGTGATACACTTGCATGGGCAGCTGTACTTCTCTGTGACTTACTGTGACCTGTCACCGTGATGTCTACCAGGTATGCCACATGCCAGGCTGCCACCATACAGCCGCATGGAGGATGAGGTCCTCATTCCATACCTCCTTGACAACCATGAGACAACCATGAGACACTTTTTCAGACATGTGCCACAGTATGCACAGCACCGTGATGTCCAGTGGGAGGAACTTCGCAGGAGGGTAAATTATGTTGGTGGCCACAATCGCACCTATGAGCAGGTGCACCAACACTGCACTGACTTAATTAGATGGGTGAAACAGCATGCAAATGCAATCATCAGGTAACAAGCTGCAACAGGTGGGGAGCCACTCACCCAGCTCCCACTCACACGTACTGAGGAGCTCCTGGCCAACCTGGGGACACCTGCAGAACTCCATCCACAAGCTTCAGCTGTTATTATGGAGGTGGGTGTCTCACAACCACTGAGCCAGGAGTTGGCTGGTTGGCTGGTAAGTCACTACTGCACATATAACACAACTATATTTAATATAGATACATGTGTTACTGTACAATATTTAACTTAACATCCAATGCAAGGCATGTATGCACACATGCCACATACTATAGTTTGCTACTCTATGTATGCACAGATGTGCATACTGCATAGTATAGTCTATTGTACTGGCTTATGTGCTAACATGCACATTGCACCCTGTAGCTATCACACGTTATGGATAATGATCTTACTGCTCTGACACTCCTATTTAGGTGCCTCTGGCATTTCACAGTGGCAGCAGCCTGTTGCTGGTGAGTTTGCTATTACTTATCAGGCTTGATAATGCACAGATCATATTAAATGCATGCTATCTGCCATGTGGCCATTTAACACAAGTACACATAATGTATGGTGATCCTGTTAATATATACAGGTCAGACCTGCAATGCATCACAGTGGTTACCCATGTGGAATATTTGAAGACTATATGAAACACCTACACTAAACCTTACAAACTGTTATTGCCAGATGTGTGGACAGCTGTAAATACAATGGTGGAGGTGTGGTTCACTGTAGGGACATGTACTACAGATCAGCATTACACATGTGGGGAATACAAACAGTACTATACAGAGAGCATATGTGTGCACACACTCTATATGGTTTGGAGCTGGATTATGACAAAACGACAGGATTCACCATTGTGGAGTATACCCTTGCTATGACTGTCACACAATGTCATCTGCTAGCTGACATGTCCATGACATTTTGTGGGCTGACTGCAACACTGGTTAACTATCCTGCAAAACATATCTCACATCCCAAATATACCACCCTTTGTCTGCATAGACCTGTCCTCAGTGGAGCATATGACATCTACGGGTGTATGTCATATAGGACAATACTGGCATATGAAATAGATGCCCATCACAACCATTTGACAAAACATGTTTACACATGGCCATGGAGGATGGCCAGAGACATGAAGCAACACAGACAATAGAAGGGATGTACATGTGTGTACACCCTGTTGTACATTGGCTTCACACAATATAACTATGGCCTTTGTGTAATGGCTATATTGCATATGTGACACACTAAACATTATACAGGTCTGTGTGCACCTTGTGTAGGCATGACATCAAAGCACCACAATACAGGTCTTGAAAATTTTGAGTGCGTCATGACATGAAAGCTTTAACCTACACAGTATCCAAATACATACATGTGTTGCATAACATACACATACAACCACATCAGGCCACAGATACAGTACATTCACCTTGCTGGTGTCAGACATCACTGTCATCTCATGTGTGTGAGGTACACAGATGGCATGTGGAACATGGAGTACTGAAAAGTTATCCATGTCTGGGCATAGTTGCCACATGCACATTGTCTGTATACTCAGCTCAGGGGTAAGCAGAATAATGTTGAACAGACATGCACTGTTTATAGGGATATATGCAAGCTAGGGTTCTGGCAAACATAGTATTCACTCAACATGCTCTTCTGCTCATGTCCTCCTCACACATAGGGGCAGTGACCAACACAAAGCATCACTGGCAGATGTTCCCAGGTCAGCCATGGTCTGTTAAGATGTGGGGTATAGTGCACGAAACATGGCAGTGCGGTGCAAAGGTGCATAGTGTATGTATTGTGTTGCAGGTTTGGGGCATAACCTACTAACACAAATTGTGCAACACAGGGATGTATGCTAACTACTACTATAACTGTGTAAGCTGCATGCCTTCTGCCATACCACATGCATGCAACTCAGGGTTGTATGATAACTACCACTATAATTGTCTAAGCTGAATGCCTTCTGCCATATCACATGCGTGTTGCATGCCGTTGGATGCCATATCATGTGTCTGTGTCTGTCTGTGTCTGTCTGTGTGTCTGCCTGTGTGTCTGTCTCTATGTGTCTGTCTCTGTGTGTCTGTACTGTGATGTATAACTGGTAATGTACAGTTCTTGTCTGCCCCTCACAGGTGTTGATGTATTTGTGTTGGCCTCCTGTGGTCCATCTGTTGTTAGTGTCCCCACAGACTCTAGCAGTGATGATGAAAGTATGATTGAGGCACAGGCAGGGTTGTCAGGGGCTGAATCTGTGCCATTGGCTGGCATTCCACCTGTATCCCCCTCATCCCCACACACAGTTATCATGCCTACACATAACTCATCACCAGTGGCCATAGTGGAAGGACAGTTGGTGGGTGGTAGCAAGGAACAGGAAAGCGTGGAGACTATGAAAGGTGTGTCTGCACACCGTGATCCCAGCCAACTGACTGGTGATGTCCCACACACGCATGTGCCCAGGGCTGCTTGTAGGGGGAAGTCTGGCCAACATGCCCCTGCAAGACATAGCACATCAGCTGGTGTTACCAGATGTATGTTTCAGGCTGTAATGGAGGCACAGGCACATTTTTAATGGCACAACAGAGAAGGTCTGAGGCTTCAGAGGGCTTCAGAGGGCTGCTGTCCATTCTATAACTGACAACGTCCAGGCAGTTGCAAATGCTCACCATCAGCTTGCAGATGTTTTGGATAGATGATTGTGACATGGTGGGAGTCCTTGACCGTGGCATGTTGATCCTCGAGCATGGAATGTCTGTGGTAGAACATCTGGTGGGAGTAAGGCATTGGGCATGTGGACGTAGGCCAGCTACACCAACTGTTGAAGGTCTACATGAACATGCTACTTCACATGCCTGATCCCATAGTGGCAGTAGCAGCAGCAGTGCAGCTGGTGCTGTGCTGCCCACACCAGGACACAGCAGGCCACATGCACGTGGTCCTGGATGGTTCCAACAGGGACATGGTTTCGGTGGACATGTGTCATCAGACAGTACCCAATCTGGACCTCTGCCTGGTAGTGGCCGTGCAACCCCTGGCAGGCACAGGTCACGTGGCCGGACACCGTGAACTGTACAACCTGCCCTGTACAGTCTGCAGCTGTCAGTAATACCCCTGTGTAGGCCAGCCACATGCCAGACCAGTGTGCATACATACACACACACACCAGAAATAAATGTAGGGCACCTCAACACACACATGCATAACATCCACACACGCTCAGTGAGATAAAAGGTCTTAACCCACACACATGATGTCATCCAATGGTGCAACCTAGGCCTCTGGCAAACATTATCACCCTGTGCATATGATGATGCCTGTGCCGCATCCCTGTCATCCATACCATCGGTGCAGGGACATGGTCATATGGTCTGATGCACAGGGTGAACATACTAGGAAGACAATTGTAGATTATGAAAGTAGTGTTGACAGGCAGCAGACATACCATGTACTAGAGTTTTAGAATGCATTTTGTACTGTTGACAGTATGTATCATGTGTAACAACAGTAACTGCATCTTGATCTTGATGTTCTGCCTTCCTCTTTCAGGTGTAATTGCATGTGCCAAATGTGTGCATACAGACTACAAGGGGGATGTCAGTATTTTCAGTTAGTTTCCCATATGTAAATTTAGACTACTCACAGGTCTGTATGACAATACCTACATGCACTTTGTAGCTTCCACATCACAGTTATAATCTCCCAAGTTTCAAACATGTTTACTGATCTAATGGTCCAAGAGCATGATAACTGTGTAGTACGCTACTGTGGCCAGAGCCTCACATCCATACTGGGTGACATCACAGGTATAGTTACCTGGAGCGAGAAGGAGGTAAAAGAGTGGTTTAGCAGATGACAAGAGTAAAGGCCAGTTGAAAAGGTGGTTTCTCTTTGGAAAGCAGTAATACTCACTCTCATGTCAGGATACAAACACACCCAGGGATTCACAGACACAGAAACACACACACACAGTTGCCAGTGTTGGGATTAGAACACCTGCCTATGTAAAAATCATTATTATAGTGCTACACAGGTATGAGAAGCACCACAGAGATTACACATTTGCAGGCAGTCAGAATGGCCTTCTAAGATTAAGGACATCCACAGGGATACTAGACTGTGGTGAGTGTATGTGGGGAGGGGGGTTTATCAGTAGACTATGGTAAAACAAGCCTCACCCTAGGGCTTACACATTTACAGGAAGTTAGAATGCTCTTCTAAGATTGATGACATCAACAGGGATACTAGATTGCAGTGAGTGGATGTGGGGAGGGGGTTTTATCATTTGAGTATGGTAAAATACAGCCTCACACCAGGGATCAGACAGCCACACACACACACACACACACACACACACACACACACACACACACACACACACACACACAATGTGGCATTCACAAAGATATACACATAAGTCACACACATACAGACACTTGACATGTGTAAGATTTAAACCCCTGCCTATGTCTTGCTTTCTACACTTCACTCTGTACAGATGTCTACAACAGTGTACAGGAGAGTAAAAAAACATTGGGGATATATTCCCCACCATACATGACATATATGGACACACGCACACACTTGCCAGTACTGGGAATCAAACACCTGCCTATCTCATGATAGGTATTACAGAGTTACAGAAGTATCGCACGCACTACAAAGCTTACTGACTTTTACCTTTGTCAACTGTACTGATATATGCACAGTATATGCATAGGGGGGTTGTTTCTGTTACATGTGTCAAGAGGGTTGCCTTCAGTGTCACCCTTACTGCATTCTACTTTGTGTGTCTTCCCCTTCAATTAACAACACCAGAGCTCAGCAGTTACACAGGTTATTGTAGGAATGGTTGTAACACACCTGTGAGCTGTCTTCAGTAATCATTCATCTGAAAAGTAGCCCCACCACTTAGTAGTTATGTCCAAACATCTATCCATAACTAAAGTACAGCTTACTGTACTTTGAGCATATCACCATATACACTTGGCAATGTTGAGGCTGCATTGCAACTGCATGATGTACTAAGACAACAGTCACCTTCAAACATCAGACACTCCACACACATGGAATCTAAACACACATCAATACATGTACACATATGCAGTCTCCATCAGTAAGTGGACTATCAGGTCAAGAGGATACATTCCACACCCTCCCCACACCATGTGTGAAACCTAGCTGAGCATTACACCATATTGGATGTTCTATTCATGTACTGGTAGGACACACAACCACCTTCACTGAGTAGCTAAGTGGTCATTTACACCAACAGCACATATCAGCAAGTGACACACAGAATATTACATGTCATTATGCCACAAATTGTTAGTTGACAGTTCCACTGTGAAGCCAGGGCACTGTAATGGTCAACAGTGAGCATATCATATTTGCCACACCCACCTCATATTTGCCTCACACACCTCATGATTACTGAAAGAGTGCCAGTAATGTTCTCTGTTTGAGCTAGGCATTACACTTGTTCAAGCATGTGTAAGATCTGTGGCTTGTAAACATCTCACCCCAGCATGTTGTGACTATTGTGGTAATAATGTTAATGTCCAGACAGCACACAGCATGCATGGCTTGCAATTGTTGACATGGGGTATATGTAGGAGCTGTGGGTCACACATGGCTGCACATGGCATGGACATATCAACTGTAACTACTCAGGAACATACAGAGCATAGCTGTATTTCCCTGAGTCCGTCAATACAGGTCACGTGTGTAAGGCCTACGGTCCTGTTATTTGCGTATGTTTGTAGGCATTGCATTTGGTGGACATGTATAATGACATACATGCCACATGGATTGTTGTATGATATGACAGGTGTCATGGGTGACCAGTAGAAAAGGATTATTACCTCTGTCAACATGGATATCAAACCTTATGTACTGTTAGCATTCAGCAGTCATGGACTTCCATGTGCATGTGTGTAATGAATGTAGCCACCTGTATGTACAAAGAACAACAACAGCTGTGGTATTTTCATGTATGGTGTATGAGTGTGGGGTGTACATATCCAGGGCAGGTACGTCTAGGTCATATCCGACCATGAGGGTGTTGTTTACTGGTGTATAGCAACAGTCAACTATGTTACTGCTGACAACATCCAAGGGACCCTGGTATGTGTACAACTGACCTGGTTAAAACAGTGGTATTATTGAATTGCATAACACATTATACAACTGTGTCAGTACATGGGTACTTTGCACAGTAGATGTAGGGCTAGGTACAGTCCACCAGTCGAAGGTTATTTTGTGTTGTACCATAATATTTCATACCACATTTATGGATGTGCGTTGGTAGTCTGTGAACAGGGAAGGGGATGTATATGAGGATACAATCTAGAATGCAGCTTTTGCCACTGTTACCTGTACCTGACTCATCTGTGATGAATTATGTTGGAGTAGTGGTCTTTACTTGTGAGTAGCATTTATGAATATGGGGACACCACCACCTGGAGTGGTCCATACCAGTGTTATTGCTCACATGTTTGGATCTGAGTTATATGGTGGTAGTGCTATTGTGCACTACAGAGCCTTCAGCCAGGTGTTCCTCACTGCACAGATGTCAGTATTCCCCATTGTAGGTTCTACATTGAGCAAGTGGATTATGAAAGCCACACATCTAGCACTGGTTAGCATAAGCATCCAATTCAATTGTCTTGTAGGTGTCAGGGTGTTACTTCTGTGTTTAGGACATTTGCCTTGGAATGGCACTATATGGGTAAATGCAACCTAGATATTATCCACACTCCCTTGAATGATGGCTGCATGTGATATGTCACAAAGGCTTTCAGTCATGTCATCCCGGAATGACAGACACTGGACAACCTCATAATTAAAGCAGGACATTGGCTCATTGTTTTTGTCAAGCAGTTGCCACTCGTACCATGACATCACTGCGAGTGGCAGTATTGTGCTTGGTATTAAATGCTACATCTAAGGTTACCAGAAAGGCTCATCCAGACTCTGCTACACTTTGCTGTGAAGGAAAGGTTAGTTTGCTTTTATTTTTTGTATTACTGTATTGCCTTTCTATATTTTGAATACTGTAGTTTGTTTTCTTTACCTTGTGTTTTGCTTGCATTCTGTTTTAACAGCATATTAAAACTTCAAAAGAGACCACAGCTCTCTCTGTTCTGAGTCAGGCAGAATTTTTTCCCGCCCTCCCACCCATTTAAGTTGTCTTGTTAAATACCACTGTCTTTCTAGTTGCCCGCCTCTTATGTTAATCTGACCATATATCTCATTTCTCTCTACTTTCACTGGCTTATGTGAGTAATCACAAAATCATCATTTTTGAAATCCCACCCCTTCTATTATTTAAATTTATTGGCCATCCTACAGTATTTCATAGTACCAAAATACAAAAGTGACCACCCCTTTCAATCCATCTTGCTGTTTTAAAAATAGTAACTCTCCACTAAACCTTAACTTTTTAAACAGGTAAAACTCAAGTTACCTACTTTGACATCTAACTTCTCTAGTGCACACTGCAGAGTGCATTCTTTTCAATCTTACCTTTAAGCATCCCTGTGACTAGCACTTTCTCTAATACCTGCTGGAAAGCACTAGGAAGCCTTACACTCATACAAACACTGAACTCTCCTTGTTAACAAGGAGAAATTAATAGTAGGCACTAAACAGCCTATAATTGCAAAGTACCTTGCTAAGGAAAAAAAAAAGCCCCAAACCAGGCATGTCCAAGGGTCAGCTTCCGGCGATTTCTCCTGTCCACCTGGTGAATCTGGGCATACTGGGGCAATGCAGCAATTGCCTCATGTACACAGACAACCCTCTCCTCCTACCACCCAACACTACAACCTGTGAGAGATGCACTTACACAGCCAAAATGGAAGCAAAGCTTTCTCCACCCAAGATTGTGCTAAACACTCAAGAGGAGAAGGTTAACACCCACACTACACCTCAAGCAACACATAGCCCTTCTAAACCCGCACCACCAACACCCACATATAGCAACACTAAATCCACATATGCAGAGGCCCTTAACTGTAACCTGCCCAAGAAACAAAGACCTCTGAAGCTGAAACGCAAACAAACACCAATCACAACCAATGTGTCACATAGTTTGCAACACCAGTGTGCCACCCAGCAACAGCCCCTAAGGCAAGACAATGTACCTAACACTTTAGTCATAGGTGACTCTATAGTCCGGCACACTGATGTCCCTCTCACCAGATTGAATAAGGAGAAAATTACAGTCAGCTGCCTGTCGGGTGCCAGGATCCGCCACATAATGCATGCACTCAAGTCACTCCACAATAAGTACAAATATGACTCTGTCATTGTCCATGTTGGAGTGAATGACTTGAGACGTACCTCCCTGGACTACATGAAAAGAGACATGGAAGAGCTCTCGGATCATGTGGCCCAGGCAGGTATGACCCTGGCCCTGAGTAGCATCCTGCCTTTGCCCAGAATGATACCACAATATAAGGATAAAATGATTGACTTCAACAATTGGCTAAGCTTATGGTGTCATTCAAAGGGGATCCAGTATCTGTCTGCCTGGGATGACATGATTGACAGACCACGATGCTTTGCCAGAGATGGTCTGCACCTGTCGCCCTGGGATTCAGGTTACTGGCTAAGGCTCTTGCCACCCTATAGTGCCTTTTTAGGCAAACTTCAAAGGACAAAACCACCACTGTAACAGGTACAAGCATGCAAAATCTGAAGGTAATGCTACTCAATGCTAGAAGTCTAAACCTCAAAATGCACTCTTTCGAGGCACTCCTAAAATGGAGAACATCGATATCTGTGTGGTAACTGAGACCTGGTTCAAGGCTCCAGAGAGCACCCCTGCAATACCAGGCTACAACTCTTACCACACTTTTGGCCACCAAACCAGGATCGAAACACTAAAGGTGGAGGAGTGTCAATATTCACCAAGGATATTCACACCACCAGGCTAGTTGGCCAACACAATGTGTCTGATATTCTCCAAGTGCAACTAACACTAGGTAAGACTGCAATCCAAATTGTAGCTTGCTACAGATCCCTCACCATACCCCAAGATTCTCACTACACCTTTCTAAACATACTGGAAAATATTAAGATAGAACCAAACACCCTAATACTGGGTGATTTTAACTACCCTGCCATTAACTGGGAAAACTACTCATGTCCCAACACCTTGCAAGCGGTTCTTGGAATTCATAAATTCCAATGCCCTGGATCAACTAATCCATAGTCCCACCAGGGGCTCCAATATCCTAGATCTGGTCATTACCAACATGGGAAATCAATGCTCCATACCTATGGTCACCCCTCGTTAGTCAGGTCTCAGCATAAGCTAATCATACTTAACATTCACATCCCACCCCACCCCCAGTAAAGAAACCACCATAAAAAACTTCTCCAAAGCCAGCTTCATGCTACTGAAGTCAGAAGTGACAAACTTCATGACACCCATGCAGACGGGAACTGAAAGTTCAACTGCTGAATCCTACACTAAGGCACTGTACGAGCACATCCACTCATGCATGAATTGTGCCATCCCAAATAGAACCAAAATGCTCTCATCCAAAAAAGGAAGCCAATCTGGTGGTCCCCTGCCATAAACAAACTTTACAACAAAAGGAAGAAACTTTTGCAGAAAAGAGGAAAATCCCAGGATGCAAAAAACTCCCTTACTAGCCTCAGTAAGAAACTGAGATGCCTCATAAAATCCTCCAAAGCTAGTTACGAAAATAAAATTGCCAAAGATTCCAAAGACAACCACAAAGCATTCTATAACTATGTCAAGAATCTAAATGGCAATGCTCAGATCTGCTCTGAGCTAAAACAGAATGGCATTAAATATACTGATCCGAAGGATATTCCCAATATCCTGGCAGATCGATTCTGTGCCAACTTCACCCCCCCCTCTCACCCCCTAAATGGCCCATCTCAATACCGGAAGATTGCCAAATTCCAGTAATAACGGCCACACAGGTACAAAATGCACTCTATAAAGCCAAGAATACAGCATCCATGGGACCAGATGACATCCCGGGCTGTGTACTACATGAACTACAATATGAACTGGCACCTCACCTAAGTGTCATGTTTAATCATAGCCTCACCTCGGGTTTCGTGCCCACTGAGTGGCGCAGAGCTACAGTTATCCCAATCCACAAGGGGGGATCCACCTTGGATCCCGGAAACTACCGTCCCATCAGTCTGACAAGCCTTATCTGCAAGACCATGGAGCGTATTATCATGGAACTTATAAACAAAGACATTGGCAACCTTCAAACACCGGACCCCACCCAGTTTGGGTTTGTGAAGGGCTGATCTTGCCTCTTGAACCTGATTGACTTCTTTGAATCAGTCTCCAGAGGCATGGACAAGGGTAAGGTGGTCCACACAGCCTATCTAGACCTTGCCAAGGCCTTTGACACCACCCCCCACTCTGGAATCATAGATAAACTTACTAAGTTGGGCATTAATCCCTATGTCACCCAATGGGTTGCTAAATGGCTTACTTATAGAACCCACACTGTAAAAGTAGCCGACTCCAAATCCAGCTCCAGACAAGTGACAAGTGGAGTACCTCAGGGTTCAGTCCTGGGGCCGCTCTTGTTTGCTATCTACTTCTCTGAAGTACAGGTCAACACTAAGGGACTCTGGCTAACAAAGTTTGCAGATGACTGCAAACTGGGAGCCATTATTGAATCCCCAAATGATGTGGATACTCTACAAAAGGGCCTTACAGAAACAGATGCTTGGTGCCAGAGCCATGGGCTCAAGCTCAATGCCAAGAAATGTATTGTTATCCCCTTTGGGAAAAAACATGTATCCATGAATTACCATATAGGTGGCAGTACACTAAACACTGAAAGTGTGATAAGAGACTTAGGGACACAGGTGGACAGTGGTCTCACCTTCGATAACCACATCGCCACAACAGTCAGGAAATCCTTCTATGTGGCACACCTCATCACGAAGGGCTTTTCATCCAGAAAAAAGGAGGTCATTGTCCCACTGTACTCATCCCTCATTAGACCCATTATAGAATACAACGCCCCATTTGGTATGTACCTCTCAAGACATCTGCAACAACTGGAAAGGCCTCAGAAATACCTCACTAAAAGAATCACAGGCCCAAAGCAGATGCCCTATGCTGACCACCTTAAAAAACTCCAGCTATACTCTGTCGCATATCGTCTACTCAGAGGCGATCTTTGCTTAACATACAAGGCCATGTCAAACCCAGAGCTGTTGGACATGCTACACTTAAAGAAATCCCAATCCCTCAGAGCTACACGCTCCAGGGATCTAAACCTTGTCATCACAATAAACAAAACATGCTGGAGGGATAGGTTCCTGACCCAGAGACTCCCCAGAATCTGGAATAGAATGCCCATACATGTCAAGCAGAGTGCCTCTTTGGACCTCTTCAAGAGGAACCTTGACGATTGGATGGGAGAAAGGAAATTCACCCCAGGGATCATGTCAGTCGCCCTGCTAGACAGGGGTCTAGGAAAGTAAATAATGTGGGAAGAAATAGCCAGGGGATTGTTATGGCTAGGCTTGTATAGGCCCTAGGGCTGATAGCCTAGTACCAACCTATGAACCAACCTATGAACGGACAGCAGCAAACATTGTGTAGATAACCAATGTGAGATATACTTAGTGGAACAGTCCTGCTAATAATGACAACTACTAACACAGGCGGGCGAGGTCATCTTGACACCTGCACCCCAATACCATTAGACAATGGGGCTCACATATTATGCTTGCACATGCCACTGTTCCAAGTATAATGCCACTGTCCACAACCTGATATCAATGTATGCCTTTCAGGGCAGCTATGTGTGTGACACATGCTGTACTTTGCATCCACCTGTGTGTCCCAGTTAACCAATTGTCTGTCACTTCCACACATGCATGATTGTGCATGCTTCACATATATATGGCAGTACTTCATGTACATGTATGCATGTGTATCACACAGCATAGACGCAGATATATCATTTATGGGCCCCATACAGGTATCTGTTAGTAAACCTGTATGATGTGCATATATGTCGACAGTTAAGATGTACATAGCTATAAACCTATGTGTTTACAATAGGATTCCATTACAATGTGTTCTGTACGTATAAATGTATAAGCATGCCCTCTGTGGCCTTCTGTAGTTAGAATCAGAGTGTATCCCCAACAGCCCTGTGCTACTAAGTGTATGAGCGTGCCCACTGTCAACTTGTGTAATTGGAGTCAGTGCATCCAAGCAAGCCCTTTGTTTCTAAGTGTATGAGCATGCCCAGAATAACCTTGTGTAGTTGGAGTCAGAGTGCATCCCAAATGGCCCTGTGTTAAGTGTATGAGCATGCTCACTGTCACCTTGTGTAATTGGAGTCAATGCATCCAAACAAGTCCTGTGATTTCAAGTGTATGAGCATGCCCACTATAACCCTGTATAGTGATAGTAGTAGTCCATTCCACAGATGGACATACTCCAGTACAGGGCTTGTTGTGCTACAAATACACCTCTCAGGCCTACCTATATCTTACCTGCAGATGATGTGTCTTGTTTCTGCATACAGGTTGTAATGGACTCCTACTTTAAACACACAGGTTTATACCTATGTACATCTTAACTGTCAGTATCCCTGTTGATGTCCTTAATCTTAGATGGGCATTCTGACTGCCTGGAAACATGTAATTTCTGTGGTGTGTCTTGTAACTGCGTAGTACTGTAATAGTGATCTGTAGATAGGTAGGAGTTCTGCTCCCACCACTTGCAACTCTGTGTGTGTGTGTGTGTGTGTGTGTGTGTGTGTGTCTGTATTTGTGTCTGCAACCTGTCATGACAGTGGGTTTTACTGCTTTCCAAAGAGAAACCACCTTTTGCACTGGCCTTTATCCTTGTCATCTGCTAAACCACCCTTTCCCCCCTCCCCACTCCAAGTAATCAGTCCTGTGATGTCACCCAGCTCAGATGCAGAATCAGATTAACTGTAATTGTATGGGTTCTGTGGCACATCCCCCAACAGTTTACCACTCTACTAGTAACCTTTACATAGGCAAGACTTGTAAGCACAATACTATCAAGTGTTTGTGTGTGTGACTAACCTGTATCCAGGCATACATGTGTTATGTCTTTTAACATGCTGCACACCATGGTAGTTATCTGTGGTGAGTGGAGTCGACAAAATATTACATAGGTAGGAATAGAAAAGAATAGACAGTCAAGAATGACTACAGTTGGGTATGTTATTTTCCTGTGCCACTGTCAAGCAGTGACACAGAAGTGATCCCCAAGGTGTATTTCCTTACCCATCATTCCCCCCCAAACTCCACAATTCCTGGGGTGTATTTCCTTACCCATCATTCCCCACCCCAAACTCCACATGCACAACAACCATCCCTTCTCTGGTGAACTAATTAAAATTTAAATGTTATAATACAAGAGTTGCCTGTGTTTTGTGTACACTTCAATTCCTTTGGAATCTTTCTGTGTCACAAAGGGTGTTCAAAGACGTTTATATATATGGCTATAAATGTGTCTGTGTATATACATATATATATGTATATATATATATATATATATATATATATATATATATATATATATATATATATATATAGATAGATATAGTATGTATTTATAACAGTTGTACATATGTAGACTTGTCTATGTTGTTTCACAAAGTACAGTACATTAAAAGGTACTGTACATATATACACAAAGTGACTGTTCCATGTGTTTTCAGTACTGTGGAATACCTGTAGTAAAAGGTGTATTCTAAAAACCATGAAACATGCATATAACTCAGTTGGCTTAGTGGTAAGTTCAGTAATTATGGTGTGCATGGTCCAGGATTCAAGACCTGCAAGGGTTAAGCAGGTGGAGATGTGTTTTTGTGACAGTAAGCAGTGGGTAAACACATTTAAAAGAAATGTAAAACTCGCAGTACACTTGAAATGTCCTTCTTTGGTAAGCCTGCTGATGTCATTCATTGTGAAATATACCTTTGGGGAAGAAGTACTTCAGTAATGTCTGTGGTGCGTACTATAACTGTGTACTGCTGTAGTATACTTGTTAGATGGGGTTCAAATACTAGAGATGACTGGTGTGTGTGACTTGTATCCTCCGTAGTGGTGGTTGTAAGTATGTGACACCTGTGGGCAATGTGGAGAGGGTTTTGCATATTTTGTATGTTGGCCATACTCTATATCACAATGTCAACCATACAGGGATAACAAATGTACATTAGCTGTGAGGCTGGGGTGCAAAGCCATACCCATACATGTGACATCAAGGACAGCCAATTACAGTTAGCAACCCCACTATTACCCAGAGCACACACTCAACCCATGTGTCATACGCACACACATGCCTAGGCAACAGCCAATATGTGGGTAGTACACTGCATATTGGCCACTCATAGTGACTATGCAGTGATAGCAGTGGGCTACAGAGGGCATGTCACCTTGGCCATCTGTCCAATATGCACATACATGCACACAATGCACCTCCACCATGTTCCATGTTCACAGATATATACAGATATATAGATATATATCCACATATGTGTAAGCAAATATTTATATCTATATAGGTATATACGGACATACATCTGTAGATAAGGTGGGAACATAGCAGAAACATATATGTCCACATGTGCCATAAATGGGGTTAACAGGCCCAAACAACATACGTCATGCATGAATAGGTATTCCCCCCCAGAGCCAAACATGTCTGCCCTGCAATACACTACCAACTGTTGCAGATCCCATAACCAGGACCTTACACAACAAGGCCACAAGATGTTGACAGTACCCCATCCCACCTGTATGATGTCAGGCTGGTATCAGTAACATATCATGCAGTACAGTCAGGCTCATAATGACTCCCATTTTGCAGTCATCTGTTATCTTTGTTAGCCAGAGTCCTCTACTGTTGGCCTGTACTACAGAGATGTAGATTTCAAACAACAGTGGTCCCAGGACTGAACCCTGAGGTATTCCACCTGTCACTTGTCAGGGGATGGATTTGGAGATGATTACACCTACAGTTTGGGTTCTGTCAGTAAGCCATGTGGCAAACCATCGAGTGGCATAGGGATGTTTGGCCGGATTAGTATGTTAATCTATGTTTCCAGACTGGTGTATAGTATTGAAGGGCTTGGCAAGGTCCACATAGTCGTTGTGCACTGCCTTACCCTCTTCAACAGCTATGCAGACTGAGTCAAAGCAGACAATCAGTTTCAGGAGGCAAGAGTGGCCCTCCATGAGCCCAATCTGTGTGGGGTCCAGGGTTTGAGGGTTGCCAGTGTCTGTGTTCCTAACCTCCCTGATAATGCATTCCATGGCCATGCAGATCACGCTCATCAGACTGATGTGATAGTAGTTCCAGGGATCCAAGGTGGATCCCTCTTTGTGGAGTGGAATAACTGCAGCTGTGCGCCACTCAGTGGGCACCAGACCTGATGCGAGGTTATGATTGCAAATGACAGTCTGGTCCCATGGATGATGTATTCTTAGCTGTGGATAGTGTGGTTTCTGCCTGTGTGGCCATGATTACTGGCCAATGGAACTCTGTTCATATTGCTATGGGCCCTTTTGGGGGTGAAAGGGGGTGACTGTGGCACTAAACCAATCCTCCAGGATATTGGCACAATCCATGGGAGCAGTCTGTGTAATGCCATTCTGTCATAGCTCAGAGCGCTTCTCAGGATTGTCAGTTAGATTCTGGACATAACTATAGAATGCTGTGTGGTTGTCTATGGAATCTGTGGTCATTTTAGTTACATAACCAGCTTTGGAGGATTCCATGAGAGATCTCAATGTCTTACTGTGGCTGGTAAGGGAGTTGTTTGCATCCCTGGGGTATCCTTTTTGCTTCAACAGTGTCTACCTTCTGTTGCATACTCTGTTAATGGCAGGAGACCACCAGACTGGCTTGCTTATTTGGGAGGTGAGCATTGTGGTTCCATGTGGGATGTCAGGAATCATGCATAAGTGGATATGCTCATACAGTACCTTAGTGCAGGATTCATCAGTAGAACTGTCAGCTCCTGTCTCCATGGGTATCACAAACATTGTCACTTCTGCCTTGAGTAGCATGAAGTTGGCTTTGGAGAGGTCTTTTATGGACAACGGTATATACATTCCTTTCACATGTTCACTTTGTTTAGCCTATGGTGGGATTACTGTGGTGAAACCTCAGTCACATGTGCTGTTGTGATGGCTTAGTGTTTAGTTACTGTGACTATAATGTACAGGGACCTGGGTTCATGACCTGCAAAGGTGAGTTATTTTGGTCCGGCCAGGACAGCGGTTAATGCATACAGACTTATTGTGGCAATTTAGGTTAGTCACACTCAGTACAATTCAAATGCCCTACATTGGCAATCCTGCTGATGTCAATCACTGGGGAGTACACCTTTGGGAATACAAGTACTCCAACAATCTCTGTGGTGTGTGCTATAACAGTGTAATGCTGTAGTGTGATATACAACTCTGCTAAGGGTTCTAGTCTCACAGATGGGAGTTGTTGATGCTTTTGTGTCTGTTCCTATGCCTGTATAGAGAGTACTGCATGTCTGGCTAGTCACACTCACTACAATTCATTGACCCTACTTTGGCAAGCCTGCTGATGTCACCCACCTAGAAATAAACCTCTGGGAATACTGCATCCCAGTCATCTCTGTAGCGTGTCCCATAACTGCATAGTGCTGTAGTGTGATAAAGTAGTTAGTTAGGTGTTCTAATCCCAGACCTGGTAACTGTGTGTGTTTGCCTGTCTCTCTCTGCCTAAGTAGAGAACAATGCTTTTTAGAGTAGTCACACTCCATACAATTCACATACCCAACTTTGCCAAGGCATTCGGGATTAGGCTGCTGATGTCACCCACCTGGAAATACACGTCTGGGAACCTTGTAGCCCAGTAATCTTTATAGCATATGCTATAACTGTGTAATGCTGTAGTGTGATGAACTAGTTAGGTAGGAGTTCTATTTTGAGACATGGCAGGTGTGTGTGTGTGTGTGTGTGTGTGTGTGTGTGTGTGTGTGTGTGTGTGTGTGTGTGTGTGTGTGTGTGTGTGTGTGTGTGTGTGTTTCTCAGTCATATCCTGTGTGGAGGTGGCTGTGAGTGTCTAACAATTGGACTTGTTGAGGAGTGGGTTTTGTACTTTTACTATATGATGGCCATATTATATGTCGCAATGTTCACCTGACGAGGATTACAGATTTCAATCAGCCAAGAGACTGGGTTGGCAAGCCATACTCTACATCTGATAAAAGGCCTGGTGAACAAAGTAAACAACCCTAATATTATCCGGAATACAGTCTGAACCCATGTCTCATACAGGAACGCACTTGCCTAGAAGACTGCCGCTACATTCCTAGTACCCTGCATATTGTTGACAGATAGTAAGCATGGTGTGATTGCAGTGGGCTGCACAGGGCATGGCACCCTGTCCATCAGTACAATAGGCACATAATTGCGGACAATGCACCTTCACTATGTTCCCCACTGGACGCCTGCAACATATGTGGTGCCATCAAATTTGATCCACAAAGGACATACAAGGCCTTACACACATGCCCTGTATGGACAGATGCTACTGACACCAGGGAATACCTGTATCATACTATCAATGCAGGTGGCACCGGGCACCAGCACATTTGTAGAAGAAATGGGCAGGTAAGGACCTCCCCTACACCCTTCCTGCACATCCTTAGCTATCTTGCCTACTGTCTTTCCCTCTTTGTGCCCCTTTTTCATCACCTTCCTGCAATAAGTGTGTCTATGCCTGCTTGTGCGGGGGTAAGCAGGAGTAAGCACTTTTAAGCAGCAGTAGGCAGGTTTCAGCCTGTTTGCATGGGGGTAAGCACTACCTACACAGGTTAAGTAATCTAGAAGCTAACTGAGTGTGAGAAACTGTAACCGGCTGTTAGCACTGCTTCCCGACATGCAAACATGCTAACTAGCACTTACATATGCTTACTACTGCTTATTTATGCTTATGCCTGCTTACTAGTGCCTTATTCATTATGACATTGACACTTCACTCCAGTTCACATTTAAATGTTATTATGCAGGTTATACAGCAAACAGATGTCAAAATAAGTTCATATACAGATTTCCAATGGAAAATGGTATGTGCGGCAGTGGGATTCGAACTGGCAATGTCTGTTCATTAGATGGATGCTCTAACCACTACACTATTGCTGTGCTGTTTCATTTGCATATATACCCATATACCCATGGATCCTAGTTCCCCAAACACCCACCCCAACACTTCACTGACACAGCAGTCATCCATTCTCCAGTTGGAAACACGGTGTATCCACACCACTACACATTGGCCACTGCCTACTCCTTTGGTCCCATCCCATGGGTTGACTCAGTCCAAGTATCCTCAGGCATCCTAACCTTTTGGTCCACAAACATTGGTGAAATGGGTGACCAATAGGACACTATTCCCAATTTTTGGGTTGTCCCACCTGGGACACACATGTCTTTATTTCAAGATTAGACTCTATACTTCATTACTTCATTACTCCAGTTAACAAGACACTAAAATAAATTAATAACTAAGACTATATGATAACGCACATGTTACACATGAAAACTACTAATATACGAGTTTGGCAAAATTATATTACAAATAAGACCGGTTTAGTGATTGGCATTGACGTAGCCGTCAAATCACAGGAATGATTCAAATATTTCATAATGAGAAAGTCCTCACATTTTATTTTTTTGAGAACAGCACTAACTTCAAACAAAATACACACTTCTGAATTTTTGCAGATTCGTCCCTTCCCTCTATCTTCTCATAACTCTAATACTATAGTACTGCAATATACAACAGAAACAAAACAACAACTTATTTTGCCTTGGAATTTTATATCCCAGCAAAATCGTGCAAAATGTCAAAAATAAATAAAAAAAAATATATATATATATATATATATATATATATATATATATATATATATATAGATGACAAGCATTTCATGACAGTGTAAGTAAGGCCTGCACTGTTATAAAGGCCATGCATTTTGCATGATATTGAGTCGGGATATATAAGCCACAGTGCAGAGAAGAGGGTCACCGTCTTTTCTGTAATGAACTATAAATAAATGTTTATTTATTTAACATCTGTTAACCAAGTATGCAAACTGTTCCAACGAGTCAGGACTCCATTCAGTCATGACTTGCACCTTAGAAGCTAAACAACACAACTAAACATACACGAGAATCATACCTCTCAACCTCTTAATGTAAGAAGTCTAGCCAAAGCCAAATATAATTGGGGGGGCAAAAATTGGGACATACTGGGATCAATTCAATAGCTGTGCTTGACAGAGGCTCAGTAAATTGATGAATGGGGCAGCGTAAGTCGACACACCTTGGCTAGGCTTATAAATGCCCTTGGGCAGATAGTCTAGTACCTACCTATGAACCTATGAATCTGTTACATTTATGGTTATGCACAACCTATTATTCTATCTGCTGTTGAGGTTTGTAGGGGCACTTTCATGTTATTTATGTCTGCAAAAGGAATGAATGTGGTACAGGGAATGTACTTCTAAATATAGATGTATGTATGTGTGTATGCATATATATTTATAACGAACTCGCTGACCTCCAAGAGGCAGTCCAATTAGAACCAGGCCATCCAACCCTGACACACCTGGATCCATAATTTCATCCCCATGGTTCTTCCACCCTACCCGAGTTCCACATACACACAAATCATCCATTCTCCAGTTGCTAACCCAGCCATAACACATCTCCACACATTGCCCTCTCCCCAGCGTTAGGGACCCTACACATATGTTGTCTCAACCCATGTATCATCAGGCTTTCCCAACCTTTTAGTCCTTGAACATACCTGCCCTGGCTTGTGTAATGGTCGCAAGTTCAAACAATCTACAATTTTTGGGTAGTCCCACCAGGGATTACCCTGTAATTGTTTGTAAGGTAGACTTAGCAGGTGGACAATGTTACTCCTACTGGCAGTATCCTGCCTGTGGTTTGAGAAGCAGTGATTTGCTCTCCCCTGCCCAGCTTGATATGACATAAGATGACAGCACAGAATAATACAGGTGTTGCTGTTGTTTTCCTTCTCATTCTTTTTGTATGCTTTATTGTCACAACGTTCATTCTTCATATATATATATATATATATATATATATATATATATATATATACACATATGTTATAGCTGTACATACACACGCACATACATCTACATAATTATATAGATTTCCTATGCTGTTGCATGACTGTGCTGGATGATATGTTTGTAATAATCAGTTGTGAGCGGATGTGTGCGGGTTTGCACAACGGTAAGCAGTGCTAACTTCCAATTACAGTTTCTTAAATTCAGTTAGCTTCTACTATGCTTAATGTGTGTAGGCACTGCTTATACCCACGCAAACGCACTTAAACATGCTTACTAGTACTTATATATGTTTACTACTGCTTATTTGTCCTTAAACCTGCTTACTAGTGCCTTATTCATACACTAACACTTTAATTAAATTAAATTAATTAAACATTTAATCCAGTACTCCAGTTCACATTTGCATGTTATTATGTAGGTTATACAGCAAAAAGATGTAAAAATATATTCATATACACATTCCACATGGAAAATGATATGTGCTAGAGTGGGACTTGAACTGGGAATGCCTTTTTGTTAGGTGGATGCTCTAACCACTACACTATTGCTATGCTGTTTCATTTATATATATATTCCTTGTTATCCTCTTCAGCCTTTTCAGCTGCTTTAACGGTAGCTAAGCGATGGGCAAACCTGTGCACCTACAGTTAGCTGTACTCGGGGTTTTAAAACAAACTAAATGGTTTGTTCATTTTATTTCTGTGTACTGTTGCTGTTGTACATATGGGGACTGTTGGTAGGGATATGTAAACACCTATGAGTGATCTCACTCATTTGTTCAGACTTTCTGCTGTTGTACTTTGCAGGGGTGTATTTATTCTGAGAGCTCTGCTCTCAGACATGCCCCCTGCACTTGTTCACGCTTCACATGTGCGTTTAATGCAGTACTCCAGTTCACATTTATATGTTATCATGTAGGTTATACAGCAAAAAGATGTACAAAATATGTTCATATACACATTCCACATGGAAAATGATATGTGCTACAGTGGGACTTAAACAATGAATACTTGTTCATGAGGCAGATGCTCTAACCACTACACTATTGACGTCAACATGTACCCCACATGTTTTTTTTATTTGGCTGATTCTGACATGTAAACTACGCTAAGCAAAGGGCATCGACGTGCAAACATGCTGCGCTGCGCTTACACTTTAAATAACGAAGAAATAAAAATGTAAAATAGGGACACGGGGGATTTAAATGTAATAGTTCTAGGGACAGGGGCTCAACATTCAACTGCATGCTTGTGTGTTTACTCCTTTGATTTTATTTCAGTGTTCCTGGACACTCTTGCATGCTTTGCATATATTTCAGTATCCACGGACACTGAAATAATTGCTTACTATTAGAGGCAGGCTTTAATAGTAAGCATTGTAGGTTGTGCAACTGTGGGGGCATGTTTAAGCCTTTGTGCCACGCTTAAACATGCCCCCTGCACTCGCACTCATTTCCTGTATAGGTGAGGGTGCAGCAGCGCGCCCTCATAAATATTCATATGGTGCTTCTGCAGCATCTCTAAGGAGGACGTCAGAGCAAGGCTAAAACCGTCCTTGCGCCAAGCTTTATGAATCCCTGGGAAGGAGTATATCAAATTTTGAAAAGGACTAAAAAGAATAAATGAGAAATTATAGGCTAAATGGAAACAATATATATATATATATCAAATTATAGAAAGATCACATTTATGGTACAGTATGTTATAAAAGCTAGCCAGAGTGATGGTTAGCTTTAAAAGAACATTTTTTCCAATGGCAGTCAGAAGTAAGAAAAGTAGAAAAATTGAACTCTAAAACAATGTGTATAGATGCTTTGAATGATTTGGAAAGGAATGATAGAGAATATGTGATGGAGCAGAGAATTTATGAAAAGAATCAAGTGAAAATTAAAGAATTATTATTTAAGCAAGGATATTATTTACAGGTTAAAGAGAATACTAATATGATCAGAGAAATGAAAGATGATAGAGGAGAGGTAAAAAGGTCTCAGGAACAGATTATGAACATTGTAATAAATTTTGTAACAAAATATGTAAAGAAAATGTTTCAAGATAGGAAGAAAGTACAAAAAAGAATAGCATGTTAAACAATTAAAAGAACAAGAAAATAAAAAAATTGGAAAATTACATTTTCTTATGTGATTTAGATAAGATACTTGGACAAGTTAATTTACAGTCAGTTTCAGGACCAGATGGAATTTGTTTGTGTCTTTCGGCTTTTCCCGGTTAGGGGTCGCCACAGCGGAACTCCGGTCCGCTAATGATTGGTAGTAGATTTTTTACGTGCCGAGTTTGCCAGCCCTGATGCACAACCTTCAATGAAGGTACGCCTATTCATGCATGTATCCACACAGAAGATGCTCTAGCTAAGAATCGAACGGCCCAATGTCTTACTGTGAGGCGACAACGCTACCGCAGCACCACCACCGCAGTCAGGACCAGATGGAATATGATACCAATTTTATAGGAATTTTATGGATTGACAGAAAAAAAACACTTCTTAAAAGTTGTGAATGAGTGGTTAAATGAAGGTTTTATGTATAAACATTTATGCAGTGGTATACTTAAATTTGTATAAAAAAGAAAGATAAAAATAAAATTTAAAATTGGAAACCTATGGTATTAAATAATGCAAATTATAAGATGTTTATGAAGATAATTCAGAAGAGAATTGACCTTGCAAATGAAAAAGTTAAAGGTATAAAAGTATGAAAAGGATTGTATAATAAGTAAATATAATGTCAAGATTTTTATGAAGATTAGTGATTAATAAAAAGATCAGTGAACAGTGTGTAAATATTGTGATAAAGAAGAAACTGCAGAACATGTTTTCTTACAATGTATAATGGTTGCAAAATTGTGGGAAAAAATTAAGTGAACAAAAGTTCTTTGAAATGATAAAGAAGGTAAATAAAATAAATATGGCTATGATTATGTATGGATATTGTAGCCACAACAATAAGGAACATGTTAGTAAAATATGTAAAAGATTGTTTTACATTGTGTGGACCATTTGGAATGGAAAGATAAATTAAGTCATGTTCAATGCTAAATAGAGACTAGCAGTAATCTTAAGAAAAATTAGATGGTGGTTGTGGAAAAAGGAGTGAGGGCCAAATAAGGATAATAATGAAATGTAAGATGATAATGGTTTATGGCAATAATGCAAAGGAATGGAAAATTGTGCTCTGCATAAATTCTAACTACATAAATATGTAATTTTATAAATAGTATTGCAAATAATGTTTTAAATAAAGAGCCCCTACTGTTTATGGAGGTAGACCGTTGGATGACTTCTGGTATGGTAAAATCGAGGATCCAGTGAGACGGTAGCGAGTGATTTGTGTGAGTGTGATTCACAGATGGAGAATATTTCTGAAAAATAAGATGTTTTGGAAACTTTAAATAATGCAGATACTGGAGTGCTACATTTAATTGTAACACAACTACAGGCTGATGGTTTGGAGAATGATATGTTAAATGATCAAGGAAGATGAACCAGGAGATGATGAGAAGGTTTCTTGGTTGCAATTTAAAATAAGTGACTTAGTCAAAATGGAGAGTGCTGCAACAGTTGAAGAAAGGACAGATGATAGACAAGGAGATCAGGGACCTGTAAATGGGCAAACGTATGCATCAATTGTATATAAGAATGTAAAAACTGTAAAACAAACAAATAAACCAGTCCAAAGACAGAAACCAATTATTAAAATTGAATCCAAATTTGGTGACTATATAGACAGTTATTTTATTTGGGGCAATTTGGTAAAGCTGTTTGACATCAAACCAGAAAACGTCAGGCTTTTTATACATATAAGGAATGAAACTTTTTGTGAGTTGGCTTTTGAAACTTTTGGGTTTACAGAACATTTTTTGATTAAGTGTGATATTAAATCTTTCTGTGACCCCTAGAACAAATATCTTACAAGAAAAACTTATAAAATGTTTAGAAGGAAAATGAAGCTTCAGTACAGAATCGTGGACATCATGACAAGGGAAATAAGGAATTATATGAATGTAAAGTATATATTAAGTGTTCTCAATTAAGAAATATATTGATGTTAGGGCTTTATGGAATGGGCCCCTGGGAAATTAATACTTGTTTGGTTAATATTGAGAGGAAATTGTTTCACACGTCAAGTGCAGTAATTACAAATAGCAAAAGAATGTATGCTTAAATATTGGGGGCAACCAAAAATATGTTTTTTTTTTGTTTGTTTGTTTTTTTGTGGTTCAGATGAACATTTAATTAATGAGTGCAATCAGAGAAGGTGTGACCAGTGTGGGGAGTTGGGACTTATATATTTATTATAATTATAAAATGTTTTTATTGAAGATGTGGGAACATGCAACATTTTGGTTTGATTGTGAAATGGATATGAATACTGATGTTGGTGTGAATGAAGGTGGGAAGGAAGATAAATTATACAAAGTGATGCGTTTGATGAAATTGCAGAAGAGGTTACTTATGAACTAGATGAGACACAAAAAGAAACAGAAGAATTCAACATTGAGGTACAAAATAGATTTGTACATTTATCAAATGAAGAAAATGAAATAAGTCATGTTGAAATGAGAGAAATGAGTCCATAGAAAGTAGAGTAAGAAAAAGAGCAATAAAATTCAATAAAGATGGTGCAGAAAAGGAAAAGGGTAGTTTAAATATATTATCTTTAAATGTAAAAAAGAGGGAACTCAGTTATGAACTGCACAGTTACAAAACAGAAAACGTAGTAGACCCAAATAAACTGTACAGAAACACGGAGACACCAATGTATAAAAACAATAGTCTTTATTGTTGTAAGTGCTTTCACACTTTCGGTGCTTCATCAGACATCATTATACATGTAAAAAACTACAATAAATAGATCCCTGTAGCTTCAAACGAACCAATGAAAACCCTCATCTTATTAAGACTTTATACAAATTTAAAGTAGTACACCTAAAATAACACAGAAAAACATAAAGAATGCGAAAAACCTAGTAGATGCTTAAATCATTATAGAAAACATCATAAATTCACTTTTTTATTAGTTTGCATACCTTTGATGCTATTTTAAGATAGTACCATTAAGACCGCAGCCTAAATGTGCTCCAAGTCTAAAAATCCATTTCATTTCTGCTGTATCAGTAAAAGCATAAATATCTCCCAACCTAATGTTTCCATGTATGACCTGTAGTACTTGAAATGGAAATAAATGTGTTTCACCTTCTGATATAGTATGTTTAGCTAAAGCACCATGTAGCAATTCTTTTCTGGTACAATAAGTATAGTCTCTTATAAGTTCACGGAGTCTTCCATTTGTTTTTCCTACATATTGTAACACTAGAAATCTGGTCTATTTGGCTCGATGTAATATATGTTCAAAATTTATGTAGGGAAAACAAATAGAAGACTCCATGAACATATAAGAGACCATACTTATTGTACCAGAAAAGAATTGCTACACAGTGCTTTAGCTAAACATACTATATCAGAAGGTGAAATACATTGAAACGCATGAAACGTTTGCTGTTTTAAATGTAAATAGTTTAATTAACAAGAAAGCATATTAAATGCTGTGCTATAGTGTAAATTACAAAACAGTGATGTATTAGTTTTATTAGATATAAAACATTTAAATATACAACAAAAAGTTCCGTTTGAAGCTTACTAGGGAAATGAAGTATGTTAGAGTTTTGGAGAAGATGCATATTCTGGAGTTGCCTTATTAAATGAAGATTGTATTATTATTATTATTATTAATATTATTATTATTATTATTAATATCATGGTTGTGTTACCTGGGAGATGTATGATAGTTGATTTAAGAGAAGATGGCAACGTTTAGAGAGTTATTACAATATATGCAATTACTGTAAGAAAAAAAGCATTATTATTTAAATATTTACAAAAGTGTTATTCAAACTATGGATATCTTAATTTTTGGCGATTTGAATTGCAATTTAAGAAAAAAAAGAAATAAATAAGGCTATACAGGTGTGCATACAGATGATAAAAATCCAAAATGTACAGATTTGTGAAAAAAAGAGAATACACATATAAACAGAAATATATTATGAGCCAGAATCATTGACAGCTGCAAAAAGTGCAGCTATTGTGTTTGCACTGTGCCATGCCACCAAGATACCATGCTATTTAGAGCTACCAAACAAAGAGAGATGGCAGAATCTGCTAATGACAGCATGCATAACTGAAGTACATGCTAATTAACCAATCCAGTATGATGGAGCCATTCAGGAAGCTTTAAGGCACTCAGTGTAAGCTTGTGCCCTGTACACAAAAACTCTTTGGAATATAGTATGATTACACTTAGGGGACATGTTAGGGGTTGCTGCTGCTATTCCTGTTCTGTATGTGCAACAGGGTTTAAATCAGGGTGCTGCTGCTGCCAGACCTCAAGCAAGAAGAAAGATGTTTAGACCCCATTTAACTTATTGTGGACTGCATAGCACAGACATTTTTGAGAGATACAGGATGAACAGGGAAACATTAGAAGAAATATGCCCCACCTCACACCCCTGGAAATCATGGAGAACCCATCCTAATGGAAACAAAGACATGTTTAGCATTATGTATATTCATTACTGTTACTTTATAGAGATCCACAGGGGATATACTAGAGGAGTCACACACATCAGCCTCAGCTAATAAATTCAAGGTATCACATCTGTTTCTCACACACCCCGCAGGTGAGAGCAAGAAGCATGCAGGAATTCTGTGCAGTAGCATACTTTTCGGAAGTGTTGAGTGCCATAGATTGCATACACATATAAATAAAAGCCCCACCTGGGGAACACTGAAGGAGGTACATCAACAGAAAAGTTTTCACTCTGTAAACTGTTTATATTATATTCATAACTCCTTTCTAAATGCACAGATTGAATTCACTTATTTGTGATGGCCTCCACTGTTATCTGATGTGGCTTATACAGTCAATACAGAGGTCTGGAGAGAGCCTAGTATAATAGGCAAGAGTTTGAATCTGGTAACATCTGCCTGTTAGACTACTGTGTCAAACAGCAGTGGCTTACACACAGACAATAGCTGTGGCACAGTCAGAGGGACACCTTTTTCAGGCTTTGTCCTACAAGGTAGGAATCAATATCCCTTATGCTAGGAAAGTACTGTAAGCCCTTCAAGGGTGTTCTTCATGGCATATCCGATAAGGGTATTTCTGTGTCATCCATGATTGGTATGCAGCTCTCTGATATCTGTTCTGGCATGTGTTTGAAAATGACATGATGCAAATGTTTATGTCATTCATTGCTCACAGGCATTACCCATTCCCAAAAGAATTATGCTTTGTATTGCGTGTCTTCATCCCGAGATTTCTGTATCACTGCTACTGTTTTCATGACACTATGCAGCTTATTGACAGACGTATAGCATGCTGCCAGACTATCAAAAACTGTGACTGGTCTTCTGTTACAACACTTTCTTGGGTGTTGATGCTGTTGAATTGCTGTTATGTTACTGTTCCCTGCAATTCCATGTGAGAATGCCCAGTATAATGATGCCTGAGATGTATGCAAATTATCAATAAAAAATCTGAAATGTCATCAGATCTGTGTTGTCATTTATCACTTATGAGATTATCATTTAGTATTTTTATAACTATATAACACTTGTTTGTCTTTTACATGTTTAAAGGCGATAAATCCCTTTCCTATGGGTGCCACTGACCTTTCTTTGAAAAATATATCCATTTCTGGAGTACATAACATTAAAGCTGTAAGGTCCATTTCTTCTTGTGTATACATGCTAAGGTGGGGAAAACAGCAGTGGTTTTGGTTTGCATACATAAATTCCCTGTATATACAATACAACTTATATGAAATACTGTAACTGCAGACTATGCATTCATCACATAATGTGTCATCTGTCCTTACTGTTATCTCAACTCTGAATAGAGGAACATGTATGTCATCTTTTAAATTGCCTTTGCTACAATCTAGCTTTATACCCTTATCACGTCCTTTGTTAGCATGTCTGTTTTTATTCATATGCATAACTCCAATATTATCATTGACAGTAATTATCATCATGTCAGTATTGCAGCATTTATGTTAGACAGGTTTCTTTCACACTTCAGCACATTTACCTGCAGTATTATGGCTACACTTTACCTATTTCCCTATCCCTGTTATTTAATTATGCAGTACAAACCATTATTATTTTGTGTAGAGTTCCTCCATTTCATTTCATTTCCTATCTTTCAGAATTCTTGCACTGTAATTGCCCTTAATATTTCTGGGTTACAGCTTTATCTATAAGCAAGCTGTTTTGTTTACATTCTGTGCCTGTGCTTGCAAGCACCTTTCCATGGCCATGAGCATATCGCTGGCCACTAAAAAGTGCTTGCAAGCATGTAGGCGTGACAAGCTGCATACATATTCAATTAGTGCTGCTGTTCATCACGTTAACATGCTTAAATTGTGTAGGCTTAGTAGGAAGCTTACACAATTGTTAATGAATGCAAGGGAATCACTTTCCATTGAACAGTTTATCTGAATAAATTAACTTTTATTTTGAAAGGCCTAAAGGAAAATAATTTGTTCTGAATTGTGAGAGGAGCTGAAAACTAATTTTTGCCTTTACAGTAACTAAGAAAATCATTTCAAAGATGAATTTTATTTAATACTTTTATCCACTAGTTAAAAAAGGACTTCTTCAGAATGAATGCATAAGATTTTATATCTTGTTTTTACACAATTTAGTAAATCACTTGAATTTTTTTCATACATTTCTATATGTTAACGTTTACATACTGATTGGTCTTAACCAGGTGACAAGTCATGTGATTTTTATTAAACAGTATGAAAGAGGATATAGCATCTTATGAATTCATTCTGAAGAAGTCCTTTTATCTGGTCAACAAAAGTGCTAAATAAAGTAATTATTTTTTTCCTTTCTTTTGAGTTGATTTAAATTTTGGTTTGGCTCAGCTGTACTTTGTCAGGAATTCAGTTTGTTCATCAGTAAAAAAGTTTCTTGGGAGATTTGTCAGAACTGACTACTGTGCATGCCTATATTATTTCCTGCAACTCTACCCTATTCCTGTTACATTCTTATGCCCAATGGCTCATGGGTGATCTGTCCTTTATTTAAAGTTAATTTCTGAAGCTCTTCCATGCTTATCTCATTTAATTCTCCAACTGATCACCACAAGATCATATTGTCAAGGCCACTTTAAACAAATAAAACGTCATTTACCCTCCCATTCACATATTCACATTCATTATTAGTACCCACAGTTTTAACTATTTTATATGGCTAAATCTTAAAATTTCCACTTGGTACCAGTTTCTAGTACTATCTTACAAAACACTATTACATAAACATAAAGCGCAAGCAGTATGTTCAAAATGAAAGCTTATTACAAAACTTACTAGTTTAATGACCCTTTAACAAAGGCAAAAACTAAGCTTGAACTAGCAATATCAATTTCTCTCTGATTTATATTTTATAAAAGAAGAAGTTGAATTTCAGAAAGGTATGGAGGCATTCCATGAGCAAGCTTTCAAACCTTAATAGATAACAGCTATCGTAGGCAGTGTAAGAACTGCCTCATGCTCAAGTAAATATTTTCCTTTTTATAAGTGCCTTACATATCTGTGAGAAGTGTAATGATATTGAGGCTAAACTCTCAGCAGCAGCCCCACCCTGTGAGCACACACACACACACACACACACACACACACAGACGTGCGCTTACCACCATGTCTGCAAATGCTTCACCTGTACTTCAAGAATTCAAGAATTCAAAACATTAACAAAACCCGAACCTAATACTTCAACATGTCTTCCCCATTTTCCATGGGGTCAGGCTGTCATGACAACTGTCACCAACGTCCCCTATTCAGAGCAGTCTCCTTCCTTCTTTAACAGTCATGCCTGACTGTTGCTATTCTTCTCTGATGCAATCTAGCCATCTCTTGGCTGGACATCATCTCCTCTTGTCTTCTCCCTAGCTCTCCCACATCTGCTTTACCAGTTTCTCTTCTGCTTACCTACTCTTTTAATCAGACCACCATAACCTGTTCTTCCCAACTTTCTCTGCAGTTGAGGTGACTGTGCCTTCTGCTCTGATGTCCTCATTGCTTCATCTATCCCATTGTGTACCCTACTACCCATCTCAGAAAATTCAGCTGCATCATCTCAGCTGCTTTGCCTTCACTGTCCAGGTTTCTGTGCCATACAGAAGCATTAATCACACCACTGTTTTGTACACATTACTTTTCCCCTTCTTTGGCATCTCAAGCTATCCCTTACATTTTGTGTCAGTTAGCTACAGCACCTCTGATTCTACTTTGACCTCATTCAGATCTCCCTTCTCCTCAGTCTTATCTCCCAGATACTTGAACCTACTAATCCAATGCACTATTTCCCTTCTATGTCAATTTTCAGCTTCTTCTGACTCCTCCATTTGACTGTAATCAGTTTCATCCTATGTGCCTTCTGTTTTTCATTCCCGTCTACTGTCATTTACTGAAGTTCCTGTTCAGAATTTGCTTGAGTTACCACATCACCTGTATGCAGCAGTTTTGTTGCACTCTCCCACTGACCTGTTTGGTGATATATTCCATCACTAGTATGAACAACATTGGGTTCAGAGCTGAGCACTGATGCACTGATGCACACCCACTCTCACTGGAAATCCATCTGTGAGTCTGAACAGTCTTTGTGTCACTGGGTCCTTGCACATAAACTGTACTAATTCTACCAATGTTTCTGGGACTTTGAACCATCACAGGACGGCCCAAATCAGCTTTCTTGGGACATTGTCAAACACTTTCTGCAAATCTAGGAATACCCATTTTGACTCTTTCCTCATCTTCAGCTTCTCCTCCACTATCAGTCTCACTGCAAATCTTGGATCAGTTGCACTGCTTCCTAATCTGAATCTGAACTGCTCATCTCCCATTTAACTTTCTGATACTCTTGTCTGTTCATTAAATAGTCACTCTTTCCAGCACTTTATGTGGTGTGACTGTAGTTTGATATCTTCATACTGTCTACAATTGTGAATATCCCATTTATTCTTATAAACATGCACTCAAATGCTTATTTTGCAATCATCTGCAACACTCTTGACGTACTACAGTGAGAATTGTCAGGAGTAATTTCTCCCCTAATATGCCCAACATCCTGAGCTTATTTGATGTGACTTACTCTGAGCCTCCCCACTTTCCTTAACTTCATTTTCCTTTGTCAGCATTGGCTGTGCATATGGTAGCACAGCTTCTGTGAAGTTTTCTTCATTCCTGAGCTTCTTGAAGTACACCTTCCATCTTCCTTTGATGTCCTCTGGACTGGTGAGAAAATTGTTGTTGGTGTCCCATATGAATGATGTTCTTTATCTTTGTATTGTTATCTTGCAACCTGATAATGCTTCTTCATGCTATAACTGAGTCGCCCAACAGAAACTGCATGTTATTTTTACATCTGACTCTACTGCAGATCTTTTCCATCTTTCACACATGCTGTTTTAAGATGTGTCCATTTTTCTGATCCCCACTAACCATCTTATTCATGTGTGCTAATCCTAAGCTTAACCATACCCCCAACCCTATACATTACATTTCTAAAAAATGTTTCCCTAACCGTACCGGTATGCAGTCAATGCTTGATCTGGGTTTTGTAGTTGGGAAAGAAATGGTGAATGTTTTATGATTCACTCATTTTGCATGTCACACATTTGTGTTGGTGGTCAATGTTTGTCTCTCGTTTGTCTGTCGCTTATTTGTGTTATCAACCAATTATAATATAATCAGATATAGATATAGACAGATATATATATAGACAGATATAGATATATATATATATATATATATATATATATATATATATATATATATATATATATACAGATAGATACACACACACACACACACACACACACACACACACACACACACACACATATATATATCTATAGATATAGATTCAGGTAAATACACAAATCCGTATATAAAATATATGTTAATATTTGTATAAGTCATGAACCCCATGTTAAATGAGAAAATGCTTCTACGAAAGTATTGATTAATGAGAACTGGTCTTTAAGCAATTGATTCAGCTGATGTATGTTACAAATGTTAAGACACGAGACTCAGAAGTGTTTATCCCATTGTGGCAGCCAATTGTGCATGATGAGTAGTCACACATAGTGTGTGCATGTGATTCAGAGAGGCCAAGCAACCTGGCAACCCACATTCTATGCTACTGATGGTATAATGGCATGGTAGTGAGCAATATTACTAAAACAAAAAACTCATCAAATGCAAATAAAGGTAAACAATATGGTAGAGTGATCAGATATATATAGAGATTCCATGACTGAATATGCTAGCTGCAAAGTAATTGACCACAGTAAAATGCTGGAATTAAGAGGACATGAAGCATGGAACAATGTATGGGGTAGCTGCAGCAGTAACAAACTGTGTAGGAAACGGGCTGCACTCATCACTGGTAGGCATGGTAATGCTCATTGTCAACCTCAGAGGCACTGTGTCACCCATTTTCACCTAAAATACCATGTCCTTCACAGCACAGAAATTGTGTACCATGCAGGAGTTTGTTGAAAGGTGTTGGTCTCATTTGTAGGCCCATGGGTCTCATGAAGCACCCATCCTTATGAATACCAGAGTATGTGTAGCTTTGAGAGTAGTAGTTACAGGGACCTATGAGTGACTGATGGGGGACATGGCAGGGTATCCCAGCTATATGCCTTAAGGATACTCTACCGGTCTGTTGATGCCATGCTACAACATGTGGGGGAGCATATGTGGTTTCTTCTTACCACAGACGAAAGCGCCAACACTATATAGGCATTTCATAATACAGCCCATTTCCCTGAGGTACTGGGATCTACAGACTGCATCCAGACTGAATTAAAGGCCCCATCCAGTGAGCTAGGAAGGTGAGTTTGCTAACTGTAAAGGATATCACTTCATCAACAGACAGGTGGTCTGTATTACACAGGATATAATATACAATGTATCTGCAGGCCAATCAGGTCATATCTAAGACTCCCAAAAATGGCATATACGTGGCCTATATCTACAGTTCGTACAGGTAATTTTCCCTAGGGTCATCTTATTGGTTAGGCTGGATATGCCTTAGACCATGACTAATGGCACCCATCAGCAATCCACAGACTGTGCAGACAATGGCTACAAAAGTGCCCTGTCACAAACTCAGGACATCACAGAGCTGGTGCTTGATCTGCAGAAGGCCTACTTTCACTGCCCGTATGTATATGATGGTGCCACCCAAGTAACAAAGTCCAGAGGAAGGAGTACAGTTTTCATCACTTATACAGGTGGGGAACACAATGTTCAATGGCATCCACTAATATAAGTGATATTATGCTTGTGCTATGTGTGTGTGCGTGTGTGTGTGTGTGTGTGTGTGTGTGTGTGTGTGTGTGTGTGTGTGTGTGTGTGTGTGTGTGTGTGTGTGTGTGTGTGTGTGTGTGTGTGTGTGTGTGTGTTAGATGCATATGTGGGGGGTATGGCCTACAGCACCCTGGGCAGGGAGCGGACACTGTTGTCTTTTCTGTGCATGTGTGGGTGGATGGGGGCAATGGAGATGTGTGTGAGTGTATTTGCTAGTGCATGGCCTCAACAGATATTAAAGCACTGCGGTACATTTGTACAGACAAGTATAGCTCAACCACAGGAGATCTGAGTGCATTCCATGCACACCACCATCCAAAGAAGTATCTTCCTCTGGGATGGTTACAAGCACTATCCAACCTTGCCTACAGTAAGGCACGTTGTATAAATAAGAGTGGTGGCCAATACCTGACATTGCTGTGGCATGAGCTCCACACCCTTATGGATGTCCACATCTGACCCTACTCAACTCCACACCAGATGGTGGGATGAAAATGGTAGCACTACATGTGCTCAGCCTGGGCCTACCCCTTCCATTTCCTCCATCAACACTGGAAGAAGAAGTGGAGTGGCAATTGGAAGTGAGTCTATCATGTGTCCTGTATGTATTGAAAGATCTCTGTCATGCAGGTGGTTATGGACCATGTCCACTAGGTTACACATACAGGACATGCAGTCCCATGGGTCATCTTGCACACCCTGTAAAACATGTACCATCTCAGCAAAAACTAAGGTGTTGTTAACCTTTCCTACAATGATGGTCATGCACATTAATGGGTTGTGGACACAGAGACAGCTATCTCAGCAGGGGCTGGTAACCATGTCATGTACAACCACCAGTGCATTGACATTCTGTCTTCTCCATGCTCAGTGAAGTTACCTGCAATCAAGGGGGACTGCACTGCAGTTTTACAGCATCCCTTCCCTGTTAAACCTGTCTCAGTCTCCTTGTCTTTCAGTGTCTTCCTGAGTTTCTCATGTGGATTCCAAAGGCTCAGAAGCTATGTCCACTGACTGGGGCGGGATCTAAATTCCATATTTTCTCTATCCAGCATAGATACTGCACCCCCTGACCACACCAAATTTTGAATTCCATCATTGCTGAAGTCTGAGTCATCTCCCACATCAGAGGAGCCTGATAAAGTATCACCTGCGAAGACAGCAAAGGGTAATACCCACAATAAGTAAGACCCATCACCATTACTTTAATACCAGTGAATAAATGCTAACTACTGTGTATAGTGATAGAACATAAGAAGATAGGCCTTAACTTCTACTGGTGGTCTCCTAGTTTGAAGCCCTAATGTTCCTGTGTAGAAAATGGATACAGCATGTAGTCATCTGTAGTACAGCACACATTTACTCAGTATGCAGTAACCTAATGCATAACAGATACACGCCTGGGACATCTCCAATGGAGATTCTGCAGAGCCCACTGGAATTCTGCTCCAATGTCCAAAATTCCAAAGTGGCATATGAATGACTCAGACCACCCTTCCAGAGAGGCAAGAATCTCTTCCATCGCTATTAATGGTGGTTCACCTGATGGACTGCTTTCCTAGTGCTGTGTGACAGAAGAATATCTTATGTAAGGATACACACATCAGTATGTTTCATACACACACACCTTAATACACTCCATTGGCCTGTGTGCTGCTGATAGATGCCCAATAGCCCACAGTATGTATATATATTTTGTGCGTTGCTGATAGGTGCCTAGGTGCCCATAGTGTGTGTCTGTGTGTGTGTGTGTGTGTGTGTGTGTGTGTGTGTGTGTGTGTGTGTGTGCGTGCGTGTGTGTGCGTGCGTGTGTGTGTGTGTGTGTGTGTGTGTGTGTGTGTGTGTGTGTGTGTGTGTGTGTGTGTGTGTGCATATAAAATATATATATATATATATATATATATATATATATATATATATATATATATATACACACACACACACACACACACACACACACACACACACACACACACACACACACACACACACACACACACGCGCACACACACACACACATTTATTTATTTATTTATATTTATATGGCATCCTTTAATTTTGTTGATTGCTACAAATGCTACAAATGCTGATAGCTTTCCTACCTACTCAATTTGGTTGATAGGAAAGTTGTCAGCAGTGACGCAAGATCACTGTAATATGCTAATAGTTTTCCTGCCTACTCAATTTGGTTGACAGGAAAGTTGTCAGCAGTGATGCAAGATCACTGTAATATTAGGCTTTGAGAATTTGCCTTTTCCCCTGATAGTGAGTGATCTCGGAGATGGTATATATAATTAGCAGGAGTATGAGGGGTGAAGGGGTTTTCCTTCCTTCCCAGGCTGCCTCCCCAGTGGCTGCAGCTGGACACAGCCAGGTGGCTATCTCTCCTACTCCTAGTGGTGCTTCACTGTCTGGGACCACCACTGTTTCCTCCAGGGCATTGCCATGGATACTTATTTTGCCATTCATGGGGAGTTAATGGAGCTGGTGTGGAATTAAACAATTGGCAGGAGGCCACATTGACCACCTAGCAGGGTCTTCTTGCAGCTAGTAGAGCTGAATAACTGCCTACCTCAGCCAACAACATCTCATACAGGATCCAGTGGGTAGGGTGGTCAGGGTGCTGTCTGACCACCCTACCCACTGGATAGGGTGGTCAGGGTGCTGCCTTACCTGCCCCAGATATCAGAAGGCAGTGCAAGATGTAAGGCTGAACCCACCCTAACTCCCATTATAGTGCCCCCCTTGTGTGCTAGTGCCCACCCTTGTCTATTGTTCAGTCTTCCCCACCACCAGTACTCTCCCTTTGTTTGTATGTCTCTGAATCCATTATCAACCCCCACCCTCAATGTGTCAAAATTCCCTATCCAGCTCTGTCAATAGTATTTGTGTTTGTGTTTGTCTCTGCTACTACCCCTCAATCTCTTATCATATCCTTGCCTTCTCTTACACAAACTGGGCAACTGTGCCACAAAGAAACAAACGTTTAACTATCCTTTCCTTTCTCCACACACCCATATTTATCTTCCCTGTTTCCCTTGTGTATTATCCTCTGCTTGCTGCCTCTTTTTCTTACTGTCCTATACTCCCATTTCAACCCATTTTTACAGTCAAAAACCATACCTAAGTATTGTATTGGTCCTTTTAAAGTAGCATGCTGCTTTTCCCATCCTCCCACATCTTAGCATATGTACACTTGCCAAGTTGAGTGCCTCCTCTCTGCCCATCCATTTTACCCTATGGGATCTAAGCCATAGATGCAAGTTCTCTTCTTTCAAAACATGTCCTGTTCCTAGTGAAAACAGATTTGGTAATTAGCTGTGACCAAAGGTGTGAATTTTCATCTAACTAATAAGTAAGTAGCTTTGATCAACCATTTGCAATGAGCTGCATCTGTGGAAGGCAATTCGTGACTGTGCTAACTATGTTTCTGAATCCCATTGAAAGTCCTATTAATATATCTTACTTTTGTGTTTATTCCCCTCACATCAGTTTCATAATTTCCCACACTGGCCAGTTTCTGCAGGGCCGCTGACTGCATTTTGATTGTCTAGCTTCTGCAGGTACAGAGCCTTGCAGACTTTAAATATCAGGAGGCTTGCTCATTTCAGCATGCTGAAGAAGTTTTTATGCTTTTAGATTTTCAACAAAAGAGCCTAGTCTATTAAAGGTAAGTCTTCATCCTTGTCTTATATGATATAAAAGCCAGTACCTTCTTTGTAAAAACCTGTTTGTTCAAGTGTGATTGATTTTGCTACTGCCTTATTCATTAAGTGACATCATCTCTTTGATTTTACTGATGCCTTATTTCATTGTGACATCATCTCTTTGATTTTACTGATGCCTTATTTCATTAAGTGACATCATCTCTTTGATTTTACTGATGCTTTATTTCATTAAGTGACATCATCTCTTTGATTTTACTGATGCCTTATTTCATTAAGTGACATCATCTCTTTGATTTTACTGATGCCTTATTTCATTAAGTGACATCATCTCTTTGATTTTACTGATGCCTTATTTCATTAAGTGACATCATCTCTTTGATTTTACTGATGTCTTATTTCATTAAGTGACATCATCTCTTTGATTTTACTGATGCCTTATTTCATTAAGTGAAATCATCTCTTTGTTTTAGTTTTTTTAGAATTTCTTGTGAGCTGAAATTTGCACTTTTGTTCTGCAGACTATTGTGTCTTTGAGTTGATTTTTTTTTTCTCCCATTAGGGGCCACCACAGCAGAACAACAGTCTACAGAATGATTGGCAGTGGAGTTTTACAGTGTCGAGTTGCCAGCCTGTCATCCAACCTCCCACCGAAGGCGCACACATGCACACACCCACACCTAGGGCCAATGTAGAGTGTTCAATCTACCTGCAGCATGTGTTTGGAATGTGGAAGGAAACTGCAGCACCTGGAGGAAACCCACGCAACCTCGAGGGAGGACAAGCAGACTCTGCACAGAAATCACCCCAGCTAAGAACTGAACCGGAGAACATCTTGCTGTGAGACAGCAATGCTTACTGCTGCATCACTATAGCTGCCCTGTGTCACTGAGTTGAAATAAAACTCCACTATTGTGCTTTGTTGGTACTGTTCTGTACTGTTGTTCACTTTCGCTTTTATTTACAAGAATATTTATGCTACCAAAAAGGATATTAATAACACATTAAGTAAGAACACTGTGGTATATCAGGTTTTTATTATGTTTTTGTTTTTTTGTCCTGAAAAACTTAAAAGCACAAAGTAAACAAGTGAAGTGGTAGGAGAAAGCAGGTAGAAAAGCTGATAAAAAAGTGACGCTCTAATCACTACAACCAGAATAGCTTTTCTACCTGCTTTCTCCTACCACTTCACTTGTTTACTTTGTGCTTTTAAGTGGTTTTTGGCTTTTTGTTTCGTGTTTGTCCTGAAAAACTGCCAAGGAATCAAAGGGTTCGTTTCTGAGAAGCAGTTTTAGAATATAAGGAATTAGTACTGGCATCTCAAACTAGGTGTCACATTAATAACGCCTAATCTTAATGAAACATATCTAATGCAAGATTCTGACAATTAAAACATGCTACATTATGATATGAAGTTTTGTTTTTGACATTTTTGGCTCTCTACTGAATTGTTTTACAGGAATCATTTGATGTTCATAATGTGACTCGTCTCATGTGATATATATACTCTGATTTTAATGTTATAAAAGTATGTTTTTGGTTTAAGTCATCTTTTTCTTTTCATGACCTAACAGAAACACCAAAGCGCTCTTTATCCAGTCAAATACTTTTGAAGATAAACTTTTAAATTGATGTACACATTAGCTTCACAACACCTTCTTTAAGGAATGTATTTCTAACAAAATGTCCCTAAAGATTTAAGAATGTGGAAGTATCCTATTGCTTCCTTTTGTCTGGTTCCCTTTTACACTGTGACCTCTTGGATTTATTTAACAGGACGAGTTGTGAGTTCATGACCATAATGGCAACATTAATGAAAAACATCATGGTTTTAAACAATACTATTAAAACTGATTTTCTTATTCAGTCCTTCAAGCAGGACTGTTTTAAGATTTTTTCTAAAGTAGAGAAAGAGTGCCAGTCTATGCAGGCGAAGAAGCACAAAATTATAACAGGGGACAGGGGCAAAGAAAACTGTGCATACCCTGAACTGAAGAGGAGCCAGCGATTTAACAAGGCAACACCAAATCAGGAAGAATCTACTGTTGAGGTTAACACCAATATTGATTTGAAAAATGAGACGTTTTCCATATTTACACTGTTCAGAGTGGGTAACCAATTAGAGCGTCCACCAGAGGGACAACCAATGGAGAGTGAACAGCATGGCAGAGATGGGGAAAGGGGAGGAGGCAGAGAACGTGACTTTTTTATCTTTGGTGAATTTCTGAACAGGAACAAGGCACTGTGATACAGATTAATAGTGATTTTAAGATTTTTAATTGTAGTCACCATTGTATAACTGAGACACGCTCAAGTTTATTTAGATGAGGAATTACTTTTGTGCCTAAATGTAAGGCAAACATTGTTGCTACACTGGTTAATTTCAGTGCATATCATAAAAAAGTGTTGGAGAAAAGAAAGCTGTGGATGGGTGTTTGGGAGTATGGATAACTCTGAATGTAGTAGAGAGCAAAATACAGTATGTATTTAGTGTGATAGTGGTAAATGTTAAGAAGGAAAATGTAGAATACAGTGGACACCCAAAGCATTTGTGTGGAGATTTGTCACATATTATCCAGAACTGTATCAAATGACAGTATAGGGGACATGGCCAGTTTTGTATTTATTGCCCTTTAATAACAAATGAATGAAAAAATAATGAACAAACTGAAGAGGAAAAATAGAAGAAAGAGATCAATATGAACAATTGTTAAATAAAGAAAGTGAACTGCAAAAGGGAATGAACAATGGGAAATGAGAAAAAGAGACACGGCAAAAAATGACACATGGCAAAAAGTAAATGAAAACACTGGAGAAGAAAATGACAAGAATAATAAATAAAAGGGTTTTTGATAGAAAATAAATATGATGTGATTGACACTGAAGATGATTAAGAAGGGAAGGCACCAGAGAGTCAGAAAGTCAAGTAACAATATCTATAGGGGATAAGGTATAGAGAAGAAAAAGAAGAAGATGCAAAAAAAAACAAAAAAGAAAAGGTTGACATTAATGTGGCTTTGTTAATTAATTTATTTATAGGATGTATGGTATGTTTACACAAGTAAAAGGGAAAGGTGTGAATTAATGTAAGATAAAAGAGAAGTGTGGACAGAAAGGAAGGATATATGTTCTGGTATTGCAGTTCGTGTTAAAAATGAAGAATTGGAAATCATGGATGTGGTAGAAGTGCTGGCAGGTAGAGTGCTAGTGGCTGATTTAAGAATAAAAATGAAGCCAGTAAGGACTTCCAATATGGCTGTGCACTGAATAAGGGGAATTCCAACATGGCTGCACACTAACAGTTTAATTTCAGCGCTTCTAGTGTGACAACAGAAACTCAGAAAAAATAGCCAGTGAATTTGTCTTTTGGGGTAAATTTGAGTTACTGGCTAGTAAGTGCACTGCCTGGATGCTAGCAAAGAAGAAATTTTAGGAACTTGAAAGAGAATTGACCACAAAAGTGAGGTGAAAACACTGGCTGGGAAGAATGCTGCAGCTGTACAGAAAACAGCAGTCCAAGCTCCAACTTTGGTGCAAGACATGACTTCCAGTAATCTAGTGGAAAAATAAGTCAATTTTGTTCAGAGCTGATTAAAATAAATAAAACACTGAAGGAATATATAAACTCAAATAGCAAAAAGCTGGAAAAATGGAAAAATATATAAACAGATATTCATGTGAGCTGATAAAACTGCTTGAGGGCCTAAAAGGTAAACGATAACAAAAGAGGGTAGATTTTTCAAATAAATTTATGAACATAGTTGGTATAGAAGATGTGAAATCGCTAGTAGGAGCTTGGAGAGAATTTACATATTATTCTCCAAGGTACAAAAATTGGGCTGGGCTAGATAAAAATTATATTTCACAGGAACATGCACATTTAATTGAAAGATTTGACATGCATTCAATAACTACTTCAGATCACATGCCAATAATGACTAAAATAAAAATGCAGGATAATGGCATAAAAATGACATACTGGTGCTTCCCTGCCTATCTGTTAAACAGAGAAGAAGTTAAGGAATGGGTAGTGGAAAGTATTTGGGGGTTATTAGGGAAGATAGAAATTGATTCAGAAATTATAGCTAGGTGTGTGGGGGATAAAATGAAAGTAGAGTTTACAAACGGCAGAAATAAAAGAAAAAGAGATATGGTTAAGAAGTAACAGGAAATATTAAGAGGGTTTGAGAGAGGTTAAAGTACTGCAGAATATGGTGAATCTCACAGAACAAGAACAGACACAACTGTAGAGTGCTAACGAGAAAATAAGGGACTGCCTGGATAATATGCATGGGTTTAGAAATATTGCTGATAAGCAACTGTAATTTGATAATAACTCCAGAGCACAAAAGCTTTTAGTACAATGGCTCAGGAAACAGAAAGTACTAAGGGCTGTTGCCAAGCTTAGGGAGCCTATAACAAGTGTGATGAGAGACTTAGGGACACAGGTGGACAGTGGCCTCACTTTCGATAACCACATCACCACAACAGTCAGGAAATCCTTCTATGTGGCGCACCTCATCACTAAGGGCTTTTCATCCAGAAAAAGAAGGTCATTGTCCCACTGTACTCATCCCTCATTAGACCCATTATAGAGTATAATGCCTCATTTGGTATGTACCTCACAAGACATCTGCAACAGCTGGAAAGGCCACAGAAATACCTCACTAAAAAAATCACAGGCCTAAAGCAGATGCCATATACTGACCGTCTAAAAAAACTCCAGCTATACTCTGTGGCATACCGTCTACTCAGAGGCAATCTTTGCTTAACATACAAGGCCATGTCAAACCCTGAGCTGTTGGACATGCTCCACTTAAAGAAATCCCAATCCCTCAGAGTCACACACTCCAGGGATCTAAACCTTGTCATCACAATGAACAAAACATGCTGGAGGGATAGGTTCCTGACCCAGAGACTCCCCATACTCTGGAATAGACTGCCCATACATGTCAAGCAAAGCGCCTCATTGGCCCTCTTCAAAAGGAACCTTGATGATTGGATGGGAGATAAGAAATTCACCCCGGGGATCATGTCATTCGCCCTGCTAGACAAGGGTCCAGAGAAGTAAATATTGTGGGAAGAAATATCCAGGGAATTGTTATGGCTAGGCTTGCATAGGCCCTAGGTCCGATAGCCTAGTACCAACCTATGAAGAATATAGAAGAAACAAGGTTATTGCTGTTTTTGTCACTGTTTATAGAATTTGTGAAACTTAAGAGAACTGTGGTAGTACTATGTTTTGGTCTAAAGCCGTGCTGGGTTTTGGGGAGTAGGTTGTTTTTGAGTAGGTAGGAAAGAAGTTGGGAGTGAATACACTTTTTCAATATTTTGCTAAGAGGGGAAAGTATAGCAATTGATCTGTAGTTGGTTATATCTGTAGAGGGACCTTTTTTGTGCAGGAGAATGATATGAGAGACTTTGAATTTGTATTGGTACATATTGCTCAGTGATAGATCGATTGATAATGATGCGTATTGGGTAGGAAATAGAATCAGCTTCAAGTTTAAGAAAATCATTTGGGAGTTGATCAGCAGTAAGAGTAGTAGGTTTGAGTTTAAGAAGGAGTTGTTTATGTCATTAGTCTGGATGGGTTTAAATGAGAAGGTGGGGGAGTGGGAATCAAGAACAGTGGGTAGAGTTAGAGGGGAGTGGTTACTGTTATTTAGTAAGGTGTGGATGGCGTTGATGAAATGTGTGTTGAATTGGACTGCTATTGATGTGTTAATATTTGTTAATGAAGGGGAGGGGGTGGAGGTTTGGCTAGGGGATAGTAGTAGTTTGATGGCCTGCCAGAATTTCCTTGGGTTATTTTTATATTTGTGTTTTTATGTCTATAATAGCTAAATGAAGGGTTCCTATCGAGTGATCGAAAATTGTAAACAGCAAACGCATATTGAGTGAACCCAATTGGTCGAAAAATCGCGTGTGTAACACGGAAATCGCCGTAGGGAATATTTTCCCATTACTTCAATGCAGTACGATCTCAGAGTAGGAATATTTAAGTAGCAGGGGTGTGGGAGGTGCAGCCCCCCACATGGGGGGTGCAGGGGGGCTTGCCCCCCCTGCCTACAGCATTTAGGTAAGTATAGTTATTTATTTTTATTTTTTTATTATATTTTCAAAATTTCAAATATTGCTGATATGGTGTCGACCATATGGTGTTCGATGTTTGAAACTTTCAAAAATATAATATAGACCCCTAAATGAATGGCAAAGGTGATGCCAAAATTGATAGATATGGACCAATGTGCTTTTGGGGAGGGGTGGCAAGCATTTGACAACATTAATAGAATAATAACAATCCAGAGAGAAGCAGAATGTAAGAAAATATGACTGCTGTTGGTGGATCTTGATGCAGAGAAAGCATTTGGCAGAACTGGGCTATGGAAGCATTTGAATTCCCTGAAAAAATAATAAGGTTAATTAGGAAGATATATGAGGGATCAGAGGTGGAAATTAAAGTGTTGTGGGGGTCCTTTCTATGAGTTCTGTTTGAATAGATGAACGAAGCAGGGGTGGCCGCTTCCTTTGTTATTTGCATTATATTTAGAACCATTGACAAAGAAAATTAGAGACACGGGAATTCAAGGAAACAATTGGTATGGTAACAAAGAAAACTTGGCTTTATTTGCAGATGACAATATTTTGTACCTGATAAAACCAGAAAAGGACATTTCAGTGTTGTGGAATATTCTGAGACAGTTTCAAATCTTTTTGGGATACAAAATTAATGATGCTAAAACAAAGACAAGAGCTTTAAACTATGTGCCCACACACAAATTAGTTCAGCAATACCCATATTTATGGGAATATGGTAAAATGAAGTAATTAGGAGTATCTGGTAAAAAGAATTCTGTTATGACAGATATGTGGGAAGCGACTAAACAAAAGATTCCCTGGGATTCAATAAGCTCGGTGCAAGGATGGTTTTAGCCTTGCACAGAGCGTCCTCAATACAGAAGGCACAGCAGCGCCATATGAATATGTATGAGGGCACACCGCCGCACCAACGACGTGCACAGGAAATGTGTGCGAGTGCAGGGGGCATGTACAAGTGCTTTACAGAGGCGTAAACATGCCCCGACAGCTGCACAACCTAGTATGCTTACTATTAGAGGGCGCCTCTAATAGTGAGCTAGTAAGTCAGTGTCCCCGGATACTGATATGTATGCTAAGCATATAAGAGTGTCCACAAACAGTGAAATAAAAAATGAAGTAGTAAACACACAGCACATAGTGCAATATTGAGCCCCGTCCCTAGAACCTTCACAATTAGAATCCCTGTGTCCCTATTTTACATTTGTATTGCTGCAATATCGAAAGTGTTAGCAAAGCGCTGCATGTTTGCGAGTCGCTGCTGTCCGCTGATCGTAGCTTACACATCAACATCATTCAAATAGAGAAAAACATGCAGACTCAACGTAAACATCAATAGTGTAGTGGGTCAAACATCTGCCTAACAAACTGGCATTCACGGTTCGAGTCCAACTATAGCACATATCATTTTCCCTGTGGAATGAATGTTGTTTTGCTGTAAGACCGACATAATAACATGTAAGCGTGAACTTGAGTATCTTATTAGATGTTTAACCAAATCCATTCAAACAAAGTGGTACTGTCATAATAAATAAGGCACTAGTAAGCAGGTGTAAGCACAAATTAGCAGCAGTAAACATATATAAGTACAATTAAGCAAGTGTGAGTGCACTTGTGTGGGTGTAAGCAGTGCCCAGCTTAGGAAATGTATATAAGTATCTACACATAAATAATATATATATATATATATATATATATATATATATATATATATATATATATATATATATATATAGATATAGATAGTCTTTGTTTATAGAAAGAGGCTACCCCCCTCCACTCATAACCACCCTAGCTCAACAGGTTATTGATAGTAGGGAAACCAGTTACCCTCCTCTTTTGGGGAAAGGTTTCTAGAACAGGCACCTTCAAATGTGGAGCCTGCAAACAATGCTATGTTATTTTCAACACCTCGAGTTTATATATTCCCTCAAGGAACTTTCTTTTCAACTCCAATGTTTACAGAAACTGTGGGAGTTAAGGGGTGGTTTACTTAGGGTTTTGTATCACCTGCACCGGTTTTTATATAGGTAACGCCGAGAGGCCCCTTAGGAAAAGAATCCATGAACATTTTTATGACATTCTTAAACAGAAAGAGTCAAATGCCTTTTTAAGCACTCTCTTGTATGTCCCAACTTTGAGCTTAGATTCTTAGTTCTAGAGCAGGTGTTACCTGATGCTAGAGGTGGTGACTGGGAGACTACATTAGAATACAGAGAACTTCTCTGGCAACTCAAGCTAGATGCAAGTAGACCCTCCGGGTTTGAATGAGAGTATTAATATCAGTAGTGTTCTCAAGAACAGAATGGCATGCTTATGAGAGTTTTATTCACATATACACATTTTTTAAAGCTAGAAATTATGCAATGGAATTTTTACCTTTTTGATCCTTTGTTTATTTCTTCTTTTTATTTTAATTGGAATATTCAACTGCTATATGGTGTACTTACTATTATTATTATTATTTTTTGCTTAACAGCTATTGTCTATATTATATTTTAAATGCATTCTCAGTCATTTTGAATAACATTAACGTTTTATGTGTTCCCATATTTATTATCCTGTGGAAATGAGCTTTTTAACAGACAACATTCACTTTTATTATTTGTTGAAACATTGCCATATTGTTTTAGTTTGTTTAGTTTGCTTTTTTGATTTTTGATTAATTGTTTTAATTAATTAATCATGTGACTTTGAAGGGACTATTTAATGTTGCTACAAGCAGTTTAATTTTAACTTTAGAAAGCTCAGCCGAGCGAAAGCGCTTGTTTTATTGACACCATTAAAGTATTAACATTACTCGACTTCTTCTGGGTTGCATTCCTCGCCTGAACTTTGTTCTTTTTGGTTTAGTCGTTCTTGATTTATTCACTTGTTTGGATTTTGTGCATTTTTTCATGGCCGAGGAAGTTGAACCTACTAATTTTGCTGATTCTCCCCAGCTGTTGAGAGATGACTGTGAGGACGGTCCAGTGACACGGATGGAATTTAATCAGGTCCTTTCTTTGCTCACACAATTGACAAATCTTTTAAAAAACAATAACGATTGTAATACTATGCTGCCTGGGAATCAACAGCAAGGTTTGGAGTTAAGGAGGAAGTCTCCACCGGTTAAAGTAACAGGTGGCACCAACGGCTTGAACACTTTGCTTCCGGTAAATACAACGGTTGCCAGAGCCTCTAACTCCGAGCACGCTGAGAGCTCGCGCTCCCTCCATACTAATATGTCTGAAAGACAACCTAAGGATTTAAATTTTAATGCTTGGGCAGGACAACAGTTTGTTTTTAACCAAGGTACTGTGACATCTAATAACAGCAATAACATTGAGCTTAATTTTAATGAACTGAAGGACAAATTATACGCTTACAAGAGTAACCAGCTGGAGATTAATTACTTGAAACAGTGTGTGACTGTGCAACGTGTACCGAAAGGTCTACGTTGTTTTAAGTTCCCCAATAATGTACAAATGGGAACTCCTTATTATAAGAAGTTATGTGACATTTTTGACAGAGCTGGAATTGAGATTTTAAATGCTATGATTATTGAATATGAGGCGAAAGCTGATATTCTTTTAAATGAGCTAAATGTATTAAACAACTCTTTAGTGAATAGTAGTAATTTTTTAAGTGTCAAGTACAACTGTGACAATGTGTTTGAGGAGGTTGACCAGTTTTGTGTCAAGATTCTTAATCGTAAAATTCGTAAATTAGAACAGGATCTTATTGAATACCGAGAAGGAGTGGTATATCCACTCCCTGGCAAGACTTGGTGGGACAATAAGCAGGATGCTGGTACTAACAAGAATAAGAACAACCAGGGCAAAGCATTTGATAACCATATCACAACATATACTGAACCACTCCGTAGGAGTGAAAGACTGGCTGAAAACGGAAGGAAAAATTCCTTCCAGGATTTCCAGCAACCCCCCGGGAGGACGGGGGTGAGGGGACAGAAACAGGCACCACAGGTGTGGGGCAACGGATATAAGTAGATGGAATTAACATAGGGGTTGAAACCGATACTGAACACAATCTGTATATTCAATCAGGAAGCACCTTTACCATAATTAAGAAAGACAATTTTATTGTTTATAATTATACAGAAATGGAGGTTAAACAGGATGCTTTTGATTTATTTACACGAGGTTTTCAGTTTGTACCCCTACGTCCCCTCAACATTGCTAAAGCCTTGATTGACTTAAAACTTTTTGTAAGGAGTCTAAATCTTACACTTTATTTTAAAGGACAACCTTATGTTAATAATGGACTCTCTAGAGCTAGTACGTTCAACCCCCCCCCCCACACATCCCTCTATTAAGATTTTTGAAGAGCTTGTTGAAAGGGACCTTAGAATTTCACAACCGCAGGGAATCAATGCATTTCCCATTAATTTAGATCAACAAGGGTCCAAACGCATTAATCACCTTAAGAAAGAGAGTATCAGAGTCATGAAACCTGACAAGGGGGGTGGGGTGGTTTTGATGTATAATTCTGATTATGACGGTTACATCTACGGCATGTTACAGTATTCTAACCAATACGAGATAGTCTCCAGGAACAAGGTCAACCTTGCCTATTCCAAAATTAACTTTATATTAACTGACCATTTGTTGCAAGGGGCTATTAATGAAAAATTATTCAACTATTTGCACGTTAATAAGCCCAAAATCCCGGTCATCTTTGGAATTCCCAAAATACACAAGGGATTAGATCCA